>NC_035436.2:103491898-103795690 GCF_002127325.2 Helianthus annuus | reverse complement strand
ATGTGGCTTTCTTAGCACATGTTACAGCAGATAAAGGCAAGGGTAAGTCTATTTCAGATATTCCTGTCGTTCGGGATTATTCCGAAGTATTCCCTGAAGACTTACCTGGTCTACCTCCAGCACGCCAAGTCGAGTTTCGTATTGATCTCGTACCTGGTGCAAATCCCATTGCAAGAGCTCCATACCGTCTTGCACCATCGGAGATGCAGGAATTATCTAAACAGCTCCAGGAGCTCTCCGACAAAGGTTTCATCCGTCCTAGCTTTTCACCTTGGGGTGCTCCCGTTCTTTTTGTAAAGAAGAAGGATGGATCTTTTAGGATGTGTATCGATTATCGTGAGCTTAACAAGCTTACCATCAAGAATCGATATCCCCTACCTCGCATTGATGATCTTTTTGATCAATTGCAAGGCGCTTCTTATTTTTCAAAGATCGATCTACGATCTGGATATCATCAGCTTCGTGTACATGAAGAAGACATTCCCAAGATAGCGTTCCGTACTCGTTATGGACATTACGAGTTCACAGTCATGCCATTTGGTTTGACTAATGCTCCTGCTGTTTTCATGGACTTAATGAATAGGGTCTGCAAGCCTTATTTAGATAAGTTCATCATCGTTTTCATTGACGACATTTTGATATATTCTAAGACGCGAGCTGATCATGAGCAACATCTTCGTCTTACATTGGAACTCCTAAATGTGACACTCGAGGTTTTTCCGAACGATCACCTTGTAATATTTCGTGTGTATATAAATATTATTAAATGGAAACATTAAATGGAAACGTGATTTTTGCATGATATGTGATGTATGTATGTATTATATATATATATATGTATGAGAGCCGGAACCACGACCCGAGACCATGACTCGCAACCGGGCGGTTGCGAGTGGGCCACTCGGTCTCGAGTGGGCCGTTGAGCCGAAACCGGTTTGGGCCGAAACCCCAAGCCCAACCCGAAAACACCCCTTGTATATATACCCAACCTTTCCCTCATTCTTTCATTTGGCACTACACACAAACACATACACTTCTACTCTTTCTCTCAACTAGAAACCCCAAACAACAAACCCTTCTCTCCTTCTCTTTTCGGTTCAAGCAAAGATCCCAGACAAGAAACTCGGTCAAGACTATCACTCGGACATTCCATCTTCTCGGTTCTCTTTTCTTTGTTTTCGGCTCCTCCTTTCATAACCGGTTAGTGTTATCTTCTTGGTGTATAAGATTTGTGAAATATTATGAACTAGAAATGCCTTGTATTCTTGCTTAAATGATATGTTTATGAACTAGAAAAATGCTTGGTTAGTAGTATTTTGCATGATTTTTAGGAGGATTTGTGAAGTTTGGTCATATGTGAAAACCCTCATATAACATGTTTAAAGATGGCTAAAGTATAGTGATTTAGGAATGATTATGCCAACCAAAACTATGTTCAAGATTATAAAATGTATGTTTTCTTGTTTGTGCATCATGATCTTGTTAAAAATATGTGATTTTTGGTTCATGAATCTATGGATTTGTTGGATATAAAAACCCTAGAAAACTATGAACACTACATGAACTTGTTTGAATATGGCTTGAAGATGTAAAAATGGCAAAGTTTGATCTATCTTTACTAGTATTCAGATTTGGCAAAGTGTTAGTGAAATATTATTGGTTGTTTCCTAAAATGGGCCTGAATTCTTGGTACAATTTGGACTGTCATATCTGCATCATCACATGTACATGAAAATGACAGCATTCCGACTCGCAACTGCGTCGTTGCGACTCGCAACCAAGGCATGACAACTCGAGACCACGCAGTTACGACTCGCAACCACTGCATGACTACTCGAAACCACGAGATTGCGACTCGAGATCACGCCGTTGCGACTCGCAACCAAAACATGATGACTCGAGACCACGGTTACGACTCGCAACCATAGCGTGACAGGCCGAAACCACCTGGTTGCGACTCGAGACTAGCTGGTTGCGAGTGGGCTGTCCATTCTGGTTATTTGGGCCATTCTGTGTTAACTTGGGCTATCTGTTAAGTGGACTATGTGTTGATGTGTTCTGTTTGACTGTGTTACTGTTAGGGCCGGCCCAATAACCCCATGACTATTTTCTTGTATGCATGTATGTGTTTTACGTGAATGCTTGTGCACCGAACCTGACCTATACCGGTAACCATGTTAGGACGTGGTGACCAACGTGATTGACAAGTAACCTAAACCTACCGAGCAACCCAAGGTGAGTTCACAACTTAAAAGCATGCGTCCCGGTGGTTTGGGACACGAGACTAAAACAACCCTATCCCCTGGTAAAAGGGGATACCATTTACATACCTTCCCTAGTTATGGGAACAAAACTTACTTTTCCTTCCCTGGTATTGGGAAACCTTTTGGTTAATTACTGTTTATACAGATTGCAACTAACGGCACTAAACGAAACTCTATCACTCAAGTCCCTACTACAAATACCGATTAGTCGCCGGGTTCAGGCGAACGGGTTATTAGTTGATAGCGCTATTTAGGTGTTTACCAGCCTCACACCGTGCCCTGGTTTGGGATCGGTCGTGAACTAATGTACTCAGAAATCCGTCAATGATGATAGAACATTGACATCGGGGCATCCTGCGGATACGCAACGGTTACCTAGTGTTCGGTATTGGAAAACAGTTTAGTCGCTAACTTTTGGGGTAGCTCCCCAGGGCGTGTATAAACGGATAAATTAACCGGTGAAACAAGTTTTTGGTAATTAAAACTGGACAACTAGTGAACTCACTCAGCATTATTGTTGACCCCTTACTGCATGCTTTGCAGGTAACCAGTGACGAAGGAGCTTGCAGCTTGGGAACGTGTAGTGTCTGTCCACCCTTGTGTTGGGTGTTACCTTATTTTGAATTATGAACTTTGTTTTAAACTACCTTACTTATGCTTCCGCTACTTATTACTGTTTTGAACTAAACTTTAAACTCTGGACTTAATATTTGCTAAGCTTATGAATAGTAAGTATTACTTTTGTTATCATCTTAAGTATTCGGTATAATTGGTGGCTGGATCCTGGTCAGTCACGCCCCCGAAGCGGGTGTTATCCGCAGGTGGATTTTGGGGGTGTGACAGATTGGTATCAGAGCCATTGGTTATAGTGAACTTGGTTTTAAAAAGGGGAAAAATCTTTTTGGAGAAAACCAGACTATAACCCGTGACTCGCGACGACACTACACTCCAAGTGCAAGGCTCGACACATTTGACCTCATAGCTCGGATCAGTGTTTACTTGTTTGCTTTATGTTTCCTGTTATGATATACGTACTAGTGTGCCTAAACTAGATAGATACACCTCTCTCTTCTATCTCATTCTCGCTACATTACGACATCGCACTCATACTGTGTTTTCTGGTTATGAAGACAATGAGTGGACGCGGAAGAGGAAACATCAACATGACGCAGGCTCAGTTCACTAACCTGCTCAACACAGTGGCTGCAGCTTTCGCAGCCCACCCTATAGGTAAGCTTGTTGGTTTAGGATGTTTAGATCCTACCGCCACATCGACTTTTCGCCTCTAAACCTATACGCTTCGCTTCTCACGAACAGGTCAGCATGCACCTGCGCAACCACCAGTGTGTACTTTCAAAACTTTCATGGATTGCAAGCCTCTCCCTTTCAACGGCACTGAGGGTGCCATAGGTCTTCTACATTGGATTGAGAAAATTGAAGCTGTTTTTGCTGTTTGCGAGTGTCCCACTGCAAATTGGGTGAAATTTGCTACTGCTACGCTTGAAGGAAGCGCGCTTTCTTGGTGGAAGGCGCAGATTCAGATGTTTGGTTTGGAAACCGCTAATGCTACTGCATGGGAGGATTTCAAGGATATGATTAAGGACGAATACTGTCATCGGGATGACATCCACAAGCTTGAGAACGAGTACTATGAGCTCAAGATGGTTGGGTCAGAGATCGAAACCTACACCAAGCTGTCTAATGACTATGCTGCTCTTTGTCCAAACATGTCTCGACCCATGTACCGAAGAATCGAGCTGTACATCAAGGGTTTGGCTCCAGAAATTCGAAGCCATGTAACTTCAGCCAACCACACTACCATTCAGCCGATCGTTCGACTTGCTCACAAACTTACTGATCAGGCCGTGGAAGAGGGCAGGTTGCCCAAAAGGATCAGTGCTACTGTCGGAACTTCTAGTGACAGCAAGCGTAAGTGGGAAGGAAGTCAAAGCAAGGATGCTAACCCCACTCAGGCCCCAGCGCAGCAAAGGAAAACTGAAAACAACAAGGGCACTCAGCAACAGGGTGGCTACCGGGGAAGCTACCCTAAGTGCAACAAGTGTAACAAGCACCACAATGGGGCATGTAACAAGGGCCAGTGTCAGCGATGCCACAAGATGGGGCACGACGCCAAGGATTGTCGAAGTCAGTTCCCAGCTAGACAGAATCAGCAACAACCCCAACAGCAACAGCAGCAGGGAAACAACCGGGCATGTTTTAAGTGTGGAGCTGAGGGGCACTTAAAGAAGGATTGTCCTGAACTGAATCAGAACCGCAACAATAATCAGGGAGCTGGGAACAACAATCAGAACAACAATGCTGGGAATGGTGCTAGAGGAAGGGCTTTCGTGATTGGAGCCGGTGAAGCAAGGAATGACCCCAATGTTGTGACGGGTAAGTTCCTACTCGATGATCGTTATGTTTCTGTGTTATTTGATTCCGGTGCCGATGCTAGTTATGTATCCCTACGTATTAGTAAGAAGCTTAAGCGTCCGCTTTCGTTACTAAGTTCTCCTCATATCGTCGAGTTAGCTAATGGTAGAAACATCGAGGCCTCACATGTTGTCAAAGGCTGCAAACTAGAGTTGTCTGGTCAGACATTTACCATCGATCTTTTCCCTGTTACTCTTGGAAGCTTCGACGTCGTTATTGGTATGGATTGGTTATCCAAGCATCGCGCTGAGATCCTCTGTCAGGAGAAAGCAGTTCGTATTCCCCGTCGTTCTGGCAAACCCCTCATTGTACAAGGTGGCAAAAGTGGAGAAATCTCCGGCGTTATCTCGTTCTTGAAAGCCCAGAAGTGTTTACGAAAAGGGCACACCGCTATCTTAGCACTTGTTACCAACACGCAGGAGAAGGAAAAGAGGATTGAAGACTTTCCAGTAGTGCGCGACTATCCCGAGGTATTTCCTGAAGAATTACCTGGACTCCCTCCCCATCGTCAGGTCGAATTCCAAATCGAGCTAGCTCCCGGAGCAGCGCCTATAGCTCGTGCGCCTTATCGACTAGCCCCCGCAGAATTGAAGGAACTCTCGACGCAACTACAAGAACTATTGGATAAAGGATTTATCCGTCCTAGTTCATCACCCTGGGGAGCCCCAGTACTCTTTGTCAAGAAGAAAGATGGCACGTTCCGAATGTGCATCGACTATCGTGAGCTGAACAAGGTTACCATCAAGAATCGTTACCCTCTCCCACGAATCGACGACTTATTCGATCAGTTGCAAGGATCGAGCTACTATTCCAAGATTGACCTGCGATCAGGCTACCATCAGTTAAGGGTCCGTAGCGAAGATATTTCCAAGACTGCATTCAGGACTCGTTATGGTCATTATGAATTCCTCGTTATGCCCTTTGGAATGACCAACGCCCCTGCAGTGTTCATGGATCTCATGAACCGGGTATGCAAACCCTACCTCGACAAATTCGTGATCGTGTTTATAGACGACATCTTGATCTACTCGAAAAGTCAGGAAGAGCATGAACAGCACCTACGCCTTATCCTCGAACTCCTTCGCAATAAACAACTGTATGCCAAGTTCTCGAAATGCGACTTCTGGCTTCGAGAAGTCCATTTCCTTGGGCACGTGGTTAACAAGGATGGAATCCACGTCGACCCTGCAAGGATCGACTCTATAAAGAATTGGCCTACCCCTAAGACTCCGACCGAAGTCCGCCAATTCTTGGGACTGGCGGGATACTATCGAAGGTTTATCATGGGATTTTCAAAGATCGCTCAGCCTCTCACGGCTCTTACTCAGAAGGGTATGGTTTATAAGTGGGGTGAAGCTCAGGAAACCGCATTTCAGAAACTAAAGGATAACCTTTGCAGTGCTCCTATTCTCTCGTTACCTGAAGGAACGGACGACTTTGTGGTGTACTGCGATGCGTCTATTCATGGACTCGGTTGCGTGTTGATGCAACGCGAGAAAGTTATTGCTTACGCCTCTCGACAACTTAAGACACACGAAAGGAACTACACAACGCACGACTTGGAACTGGGAGCAGTGATATTTGCGCTTAAGATATGGAGACATTACCTGTACGGTACCAAGTGCACCATTTACACCGATCACAGGAGTCTCGAGCATATTTTCAAGCAAAAGGAATTAAACATGCGACAACGCCGATGGGTCGAACTCCTGAATGATTATGAATGCGCCATCAAGTATCATCCGGGCAAGGCCAATGTTGTGGCAGACGCCCTCAGCCGGAAAGACACTGTACCAAGGCGCGTGCGAGCATTACAACTTACCATCCAGTCTAGTCTCCCTACCCAGATTCGAAATGCTCAGATTGAAGCTCTGAAACCGGAAAATATCAGGGCTGAGTCCCTGCGAGGATCGAGACAACAACTAGAACAGAAGGAAGACGGCGCCTACTATGTGGCAGGGCGCATTTGGGTCCCACTTTACGGAGATCTACGAGAGCTTGTGATGGACGAAGCTCATAAGTCCCGTTATTCAGTACATCCTGGTTCAGATAAGATGTACCACGACTTAAGGACCACGTACTGGTGGCCTGGCATGAAAGCCCACATAGCAGCCTACGTTGGCAAATGTTTGACCTGTGCAAGAGTCAAGATCGAGTAGCAGAAACCAGCAGGCCTACTACAGCAACCCGAAATCCCGAAATGGAAATGGGAACAGATTTCCATGGATTTTGTTACAGGGCTACCTAGATCTCAACGCGGGAATGATACTATTTGGGTGATAGTAGATCGATTGACTAAGTCTGCACACTTTCTGGCCATTAAGGAAACAGACAAGTTTTCTACCTTAGCAGAAATCTATTTAAAGGAAGTAGTCTCCAGGCACGGGGTGCCAACTTCTATTATTTCCGATCGAGACGCTCGTTTTACTTCCGAGTTGTGGCAAGCTATGCACAAATCCTTTGGCTCACGATTGGACATGAGCACCGCTTACCACCCGCAAACGGATGGGCAGTCTGAACGCACCATCCAAACCCTGGAAGACATGCTTAGGGCATGTGTGATCGATTTTGGCAAGAACTGGGAGAAACATCTACCGCTGGTGGAATTCTCCTACAACAACAGCTATCACACTAGTATCCAGGCGGCACCTTTTGAGGCATTGTACGGTCGTAAATGCCGATCACCTCTTTGCTGGGCGGAAGTAGGTGACAGTCAACTCACAGGCCCAGAACTAGTGGTAGATACAACAGAAAGGATTTCCCAGATCAGGCAACGCATGGCGGCAGCTCGTGACCGTCAGAAAAGCTACGCTGACAAGCGTAGGAAACCGTTAGAATTCCAGGTCGGGGACCGGGTTCTACTTAAAGTCTCACCCTGGAAGGGTGTGGTTCGTTTTGGTAAACGAGGCAAGCTGAATCCACGATATGTTGGACCATTCGAAATTACCGAGAAAATCGGTAAGGTTGCTTATAGATTGAACCTGCCTGCAGAACTGAGTGCAGTGCACAACGTTTTTCACGTATCTAACCTGAAGAAGTGTTTGTCGGATGAAACACTTGTGATTCCTTTTAAGGAACTGACGATTGATGAACAGCTACACTTCACTGAGGAACCGATTGAGATCACGGATCGAGAGATCAAAACCCTCAAACGTAGCCAGATACCCCTTGTGCGAGTTCGTTGGAACTCACGGCGCGGCCCAGAGTTTACCTGGGAGCGGGAGGACCAGATGAAGTCCAAGTATCCCCAGTTATTCCCAAACGAAAACCCCAGCACTGAAGCTACAACCGAATTTCGGGACGAAATTCCAAACTAACGGGGGGATGATGTGACACCCCGTTGAAACACGCTAGCTTGGCAGTGGCTGCTTCAACTTTCGGGACGAAAGTTCTTAAAACTTGGGGATAATGTGACACTCGAGGTTTTTCCGAACGATCACCTTGTAATATTTCGTGTGTATATAAATATTATTAAATGGAAACATTAAATGGAAACGTGATTTTTGCATGATATGTGATGTATGTATGTATTATATATATATATATGTATGAGAGCCGGAACCACGACCCGAGACCATGACTCGCAACCGGGCGGTTGCGAGTGGGCCACTCGGTCTCGAGTGGGCCGTTGAGCCGAAACCGGTTTGGGCCGAAACCCCAAGCCCAACCCGAAAACACCCCTTGTATATATACCCAACCTTTCCCTCATTCTTTCATTTGGCACTACACACAAACACATACACTTCTACTCTTTCTCTCAACTAGAAACCCCAAACAACAAACCCTTCTCTCCTTCTCTTTTCGGTTCAAGCAAAGATCCCGGACAAGAAACTCGGTCAAGACTATCACTCGGACATTCCATCTTCTCGGTTCTCTTTTCTTTGTTTTCGGCTCCTCCTTTCATAACCGGTTAGTGTTATCTTCTTGGTGTATAAGATTTGTGAAATATTATGAACTAGAAATGCCTTGTATTCTTGCTTAAATGATATGTTTATGAACTAGAAAAATGCTTGGTTAGTAGTATTTTGCATGATTTTTAGGAGGATTTGTGAAGTTTGGTCATATGTGAAAACCCTCATATAACATGTTTAAAGATGGCTAAAGTATAGTGATTTAGGAATGATTATGCCAACCAAAACTATGTTCAAGATTATAAAATGTATGTTTTCTTGTTTGTGCATCATGATCTTGTTAAAAATATGTGATTTTTGGTTCATGAATCTATGGATTTGTTGGATATAAAAACCCTAGAAAACTATGAACACTACATGAACTTGTTTGAATATGGCTTGAAGATGTAAAAATGGCAAAGTTTGATCTATCTTTACTAGTATTCAGATTTGGCAAAGTGTTAGTGAAATATTATTGGTTGTTTCCTAAAATGGGCCTGAATTCTTGGTACAATTTGGACTGTCATATCTGCATCATCACATGTACATGAAAATGACAGCATTCCGACTCGCAACTGCGTCGTTGCGACTCGCAACCAAGGCATGACAACTCGAGACCACGCAGTTACGACTCGCAACCACTGCATGACTACTCGAAACCACGAGATTGCGACTCGAGATCACGCCGTTGCGACTCGCAACCAAAACATGATGACTCGAGACCACGGTTACGACTCGCAACCATAGCGTGACAGGCCGAAACCACCTGGTTGCGACTCGAGACTAGCTGGTTGCGAGTGGGCTGTCCATTCTGGTTATTTGGGCCATTCTGTGTTAACTTGGGCTATCTGTTAAGTGGACTATGTGTTGATGTGTTCTGTTTGACTGTGTTACTGTTAGGGCCGGCCCAATAACCCCATGACTATTTTCTTGTATGCATGTATGTGTTTTACGTGAATGCTTGTGCACCGAACCTGACCTATACCGGTAACCATGTTAGGACGTGGTGACCAACGTGATTGACAAGTAACCTAAACCTACCGAGCAACCCAAGGTGAGTTCACAACTTAAAAGCATGCGTCCCGGTGGTTTGGGACACGAGACTAAAACAACCCTATCCCCTGGTAAAAGGGGATACCATTTACATACCTTCCCTAGTTATGGGAACAAAACTTACTTTTCCTTCCCTGGTATTGGGAAACCTTTTGGTTAATTACTGTTTATACAGATTGCAACTAACGGCACTAAACGAAACTCTATCACTCAAGTCCCTACTACAAATACCGATTAGTCGCCGGGTTCAGGCGAACGGGTTATTAGTTGATAGCGCTATTTAGGTGTTTACCAACCTCACACCGTGCCCTGGTTTGGGATCGGTCGTGAACTAATGTACTCAGAAATCCGTCAATGATGATAGAACATTGACATCGGGGCATCCTGCGGATACGCAACGGTTACCTAGTGTTCGGTATTGGAAAACAGTTTAGTCGCTAACTTTTGGGGTAGCTCCCCAGGGCGTGTATAAACGGATAAATTAACCGGTGAAACAAGTTTTTGGTAATTAAAACTGGACAACTAGTGAACTCACTCAGCATTATTGTTGACCCCTTACTGCATGCTTTGCAGGTAACCAGTGACGAAGGAGCTTGCAGCTTGGGAACGTGTAGTGTCTGTCCACCCTTGTGTTGGGTGTTACCTTATTTTGAATTATGAACTTTGTTTTAAACTACCTTACTTATGCTTCCGCTACTTATTACTGTTTTGAACTAAACTTTAAACTCTGGACTTAATATTTGCTAAGCTTATGAATAGTAAGTATTACTTTTGTTATCATCTTAAGTATTCGGTATAATTGGTGGCTGGATCCTGGTCAGTCACGCCCCCGAAGCGGGTGTTATCCGCAGGTGGATTTTGGGGGTGTGACACTAAAGAAAGAACAACTATTCGCCAAATTCTCCAAGTGTGAATTCTGGCTTAAAGAAGTTCAATTCTTAGGACATATTGTCAACGAACAAGGTATTCATGTAGATCCCTCCAAGATCAGTGCGATTAAGGATTGGGATACACCTACTACCCCTACTGAAGTTCGTTCTTTTCTTGGTCTGGCGGGTTATTACCGCCGCTTCATTGAAAACTTCTCAAAGATTGCAGTTCCTCTAACTGCTCTAACTCAGAAGAACAAGCCATTTGAATGGGGAGTCAAACAAGAGGAAGCGTTTCAGACTTTGAAACAAAAGCTTTGCGACGCGCCTGTCCTAACATTGCCTGAGGGCAACGATGATTTCGTCGTTTATTGCGACGCATCTAAATTAGGACTTGGCTGCGTCCTGATGCAAAGAAACAAAGTCATAGCATACGCATCAAGGCAGTTGAAGATACATGAGAAGAACTACACCACTCATGATCTTGAGTTGGGTGCAGTTGTCTTCGCTCTCAAAATCTGGAGACACTACTTGTATGGTACAAAATGTGTGGTTTTCACAGACCACAAAAGTCTTCAGCATATCTTCAATCAAAAAGAGCTCAACATGAGACAACGACGTTGGGTTGAACTTCTAAACGACTACGACTGCGAGATTCGCTACCATCCTGGTAAGGCGAATGTCGTAGCCGATGCATTGAGTCGCAAGGAACGTATTAAGCTTCATTGTGTACGTGTCCAATCTGTTATTCAAACTGATATCCAAGCCCGTATTTCTCAGGCCCAACAAGCTTGTGTTTCACAAGGTTTAATGGATAAGGAATTTCCTTATCACATAACACCTGCTCTTGAACTGAAAGACAATGGATCGTACTATTTCATGGACCGTTTGTGGGTCCCAAGCCAAGATGATCTTCGTACCTTGCTTATGGATGAAGCCCATAAGTCTCGTTATTCCATTCATCCTGGCTCAGATAAGATGTATAAGGATCTTCGTATTCAGTATTGGTGGCCTGGTATGAAGAAAGACATTGCCTTATACGTATCTAAATGCCTTACTTGTCTTAAGGTTAAGGCAGAACATCAGCGTCCTTCTGGTTTATTGGAACAACCGGAGATCCCAGTTTGGAAATGGGAAAACATTACTATGGATCTCATTACTAAACTCCCGCGCACAAAGAAAGGTCACGATGCCATCTGGGTAGTCGTTGATCGTCTTACCAAGTCAGCACATTTCTTGCCAATCCGTGAGGATTATTCAGCTGACAGACTTGCTCAAATCTACGTAGATGAAATTGTAGCTAGACATGGTGTTCCTTTGAGCATCATTTCTGACAGAGATGCTCGTTTCACTTCTCATTTTTGGAGAACCATGCAATCTGCTATGGGGTCTCAACTTAATCTAAGCACAGCTTATCATCCGCAAACGGATGGTCAATCTGAAAGAACAATCCAGACACTGGAGGATATGCTTAGAGCTTGTGTGATAGACTTTGGTGGTAGTTGGGATTCACATCTTCCATTGATTGAATTCTCCTACAACAACAGTTATCACTCCAGCATCAACATGGCTCCTTTCGAGGCTCTCTATGGTCGAAAATGTCGTTCACCAGTCTGCTGGAATGAGATCGGTGAGGCTCAACTTACTGGACCTGCCCTCATTCTAGAGACAACAGAAAAGGTAAAGAAAGTTCGTGATAACCTTCAGACAGCTAGAAGCCGTCAAAAGAGTTACGCGGACCTAAAACGCAAACCCTTGGATTTTCAAGTCGGTGATCGTGTATTACTTAAGGTCTCACCTTGGAAAGGTGTGATCAGATTCGGAAAGAAAGGAAAACTTGCACCTAGATATGTTGGACCATTCAAGATCGTCGAAAGAATCGGTAAGGTAGCCTACAGACTTGAGTTACCTCCTGAACTTGGAAATGTTCATCCAACCTTTCACGTGTCCAATCTCAAGAGGTGTTTAGCTGATGAAAACCTCCACATACCGCTTGACGAAATTCGTGTTGATGAAACACTGAAATTTGTTGAGAAACCGGTAGAAATCATGGAACGTGAAGTCAAGTGGCTCAAACGCAAGCGCATTCCTTTGGTCAAGGTTCGTTGGGAATCTAAGCGTGGACCCGAGTTTACTTGGGAACGTGAAGACCAAATGAAGGCAAAATATCCGCATCTTTTTCAATCAGTTTCCTCTAAATAAATTTCGGGACGAAATTTCCACAAGTAGGGGAGACTGTAACATTTGTGCCTGTAATCATCATGAACAGTTCAATTATCAATAAAATAATGTTATTTGATCCCAATGTTTGTTTCATTGTGTTTTACATTTTTCGTGTTTTGACTTTCGTTCAATTTCAAACTCTACATCGCTTTCTGGAGCATTATACGCAAACTGGTGCGTAAACGTACTCAGTTTAATGCGACAAATACTCCGGAACATCAACATATACTCAACGTACCTTAAATAACCTTTACATAACTTAGAAATAAGTTTTGAAGGCTTTGGTATAGCAAAAACAAGTTAATTCGCTTACAGGGACTAAACTTGACAAACTGCGAAAGTATGCCAATTTGAACTGTAACGAACATTCCGGGACATGTCCATAAGTTAAACATACCATAAATATCCTTTACATAGCTTAGAAATAGGCTTTGAGAGGTTTGGTATGCTAAAACAAACTTTTGGATCATTCAGGGGCTAAAAGTGTCAAAAAGTGCCTAAGTTTGCACTTTCGCGCATAACTTACGTTCTGAATACATCCGGACATCCAAAAATTTATGTAAGCATCCTTATATTATGCCTTAGTGTTTGGCATGAGAAAAATCCATTCGTCGCGTCATTTGGATCGTCTTTCACGCTTATGCGCATTCCGTCGTAATTAAGCAAACATCGCGATCGTACGGCCAAACGAACCGACATCCGACATATTTTTGGGCATGTTTCATGTCCACAATGTTTAGGCATCATTTTTGGGCCTTAAAGGTGACTTTACAGGTCTTAAAGGGGCTGGAAATAGCTTAAAAACGCAACAGGGGCTGAATACGTAAATTCTGCAAGTGGTGCAGATCAGACGGGGCTAGGCGACCCGCGTAAGACCTGCACCCACTTTCACGCGGGCCGCGTGAACATGTCTGACAGCAGATTCTGCATTTAATGCAGAATCTGGCCTTTCGTTCGATCAAAGGGCGATGCCTTTTCACCCAAATGAAGGGCCAAGGGTCAAGTACACTGAATCTAACCCCTGGACACGTGTACGCACGAGATCAAAGCACGTTATTCGATAAAACGATCCTAACGGTTCCACCTTTCCTATAAATACCCCCCCCCCTTTTTGTGTAAAAACCCACAAATCAGATCTAAATGCTCTAAGTTGATGCTTATGCTTCATACCTGAGCTATTGGATCTTGATTAGCACTCGGGGACCCTCCGTAAGTCTTCTTTCGCTCTTTTATTCGCTTTTCGAGTCCGAAAGTCAACGTTTTGTTGACTTTCTGCATTGACCAGCTTATGGTCGATGCGAAGTTCATGGAACTTCATAACGTGAGCGTGATCACGATGGTTATGGTCCATAGTGACCATACCTACTGATCACCACGTTATCTAGGCTCAGTGACGAGTCGTAGTTTCGGCCAAAATGTGCATTCTTGCATATTTTGTAACCAAACTACTTGTGGGCATCAAAGCCGTTTGTTTTGATGTCAAACCTGTTTCTAAACTTAGTTAAGCATGTTCTAACATGCTTAGCTCGTCACTTTTAGTTTAGTGCTTATATAGGGTCGTAAGGTAAGCGATCTAAACTATCGCTTATACTTTCGAACCCGACCCATTTGGTCGGTCATTAGGATCCGACCAAACATATTAGGTGACCATAGCTATAACCTTCCGAGGTTATACCTTGTGGTCGCAATGTTAGGCGTTCCGAACGCGTTCTACGCGAGCGACGCGTTAGGGTAGCGTAAGCTACCTGAACGGGTCGTGATGGACCGTAAGCACTTAGGTTAAGTTTCATTTTAGTATGTAGGTTTTATTAAACCATATTACACGAGTCTCCATACTCGTTTGGTTTACGAACCCGCGTACTATCCGATCATCCGATTTGGTCCGGTATATTAACATAGCTACCTATTAGGTGCCGTTGATATTCCGTGACCTCTAGCATTATCTGGTTATTACACAAGAACTCCAAAGCAATCTCAGGTGAGTACATAGAACCCCATCTTTTACTGTTTTCCAAACTGTTTTGGGGTGAAACACATGTGCCTATCTGTTACTTTCATGCTTTCCATGTTTTCACATCGTATATCTGCTATGCTCATTAGTACATTATAGTACACGATTTCATTGCATTTTATGCTATGTATGCCCATTGTGTGCGTACTTAGTACATTGATTTACATAAACATTTCTGTTGCATATGTTTACTCAGCATATGGACACATTGATTTACATGAACATTTCTGTTGCATATGTTTACTCAGCATATTAACACATTGATTTACATAAACATTTCTGTTGCATATGTTTACTCAGCATATGGACACATTGATTTACATGAACATTTCTGCTGCATATGTTTACTCAGCATATGGGCACATGCCTTCATTTTGTTATGACATTTGGTTTGTTTAACATGGGACAATACATTCATTAACATTAGCTACGCCGTTCGTTAGTAGGTAGTGGTACCATAGGAATTGACAACTCCCATTCCTGAAGTCCTGGGTTTGATAGGACTGGAAGGAATGACCGAATTCGATATACATAACTTAGATAAACCTTTAATTTGTTTAAGGGTTTATCGCCGCAGTCTCAAGGCTTGGATGTATGCATAGTTTACAATACCGCATAAATGTTAATATCAATTGAGCATGCATTTTCCACAGAACATAACGTTGATTTAAACCACGTTTTACTCCAACGACTTGTTTTGTGCATATGGTTTAAGTTGATACATTTCGCTTACCATACATGATACATTTTGGGATTTCCCATTACATGATTTACATTGAACATAAACACGTCGACATTGACATATACGTTTGGTGGTTTACATTTGAACATAAACATTTGACATGGATTACAATAACACTTGACATTTGGGTTACACATGAACAATTTACATGGTGGATTGGTTTGGGTAAATGATTTAAGTAACGTGGCGTATGTAATATGATACAAACATGGTGGATACGCCGCTGGTACTTCCTATATATAAATGTTTGTATAATGTTACATATCGTGGCATTATCTAAGTCATTTCAGTTCAAACACATTACATTTTACATAAATAACATATTCTTCACAAGACATTATTTTCACAAACAACTTATCTTATTCAAATCATTTTACTTGGTTATTCGTTTAACCTTGCACTTATCTATACATATCGTTTGATGTTATCGTTTTTCAAATGGTTTACAAAGCAAAACCAATTACAAGGTTCATGACTGACTGTTATTGAACATTCTTTAAAACTCAAGTCATGAACCCCATTTTCACAAAACCTATGTATCTCACAAGCATTTTTATGCTGACGTACCTACTTTCACATGTGTTTTCAGGAGCTATTCCATAGGACGATGGTCATGATTCTAGGGCGGACCTGTGCCTTAGAGCCTAAAAACGAAGCTAGACTAATTTAATCATGTTATAAACTTTGTATTTTCCTGTTTTGAAACAATGGAACACTCTTGTCAATAAATAAAATGTAACTTTAATTTCCATGGTTGTATAACAATTAATTCTGTCCACGACACTCCCCGGCGTTTCCGCCGCGGTTGCATGTTATACGCGGCCGGGGTGTGACATGATGATACTTGAAAAGACAGAGTGCATTAGGATGCCAAGATCAGAATCCTGTATGATTATATGTGATTATATGATAATGTACATTACTGGATGGTATTGTATGCATGAACGTTCTTTATTATAGCATTCGGTACACGATAATCACACCAAACACGGTTACTTGAAAATCAAAGACTCGTAAACCCTAATTGGATGCAAACACTCACATCGTATCATGTGCAATATATCATAGGTCGTGTGTAACGGACTTAGACAATTGATAAACCCTAGAGCATAGCATACCGAGCAAACCAAGGTGAGTTCACACTCTTACTAAGGAATGGGATTCCCAGGGCACGGGAATTGGGATTGAAGGATTGAGATTGAATATAACTGTACTTACACTGTTATTAGACTACCATACCATCGTCCTCGGTTGTGCAGGACACATACGTAAAACCTACGTATACTTGTATTGCTCACTGTCCTCAGGTTGCGAAGGACACTCACGTAAAACCTACGTGAACTTATACTCACTACTGCCTCGGTTGTGTCAGGCAATTATGTAAAACCTACGTAAACCCCCGCGTACCACTATCCTCGGTTGTGAAGGATTACTTACGTAAAACCTACGTAAACTTGTACGTGTTATTGTTCTCGGGATATGTAGAACACTTATGGTTACGAATAGTCTAGTGGTTATACAACATGGGAAGCCCCCACCAATAGAACATACTATCGGCCCAGTAGAGCCACATGTTACAAACGAATATACTATTACGCATTTACTTTCTGTGAACTCGCTCAACTAGTTGTTGATCCTCTGTTACATGCCTTGCAGGTCGTTAGATACATGGAGCTTGCACAGGGAGGAGCTGGTCGTTGTGGGCTTGGATCGTGATTGTCTTGTTAAACACTTACGACATTTGATACTTTATTATGATGGGTTTTATTTATACGCTTCCGCTAAACTGTGATAACATACTTACGTTTTGGAACACCTTTCATATGGATTTGGTTTGGTTTAATGGCAATTACTTTTACTATATATATTATTCTATATGATTGGTGGCTTGATCCTGGTCAGTCACGCGCCCAAGCGGTGATACTCCGCAGGTGGATTTTGGGGGTGTGATAGATTGGTATCAGAGCCATTGGTTATAGAGAACTTGGTTTTAATATGGGGAAAACGTTTTTATTAAAACCAGACTATAACCAGAACAGTGCTCTCAACGATCCACAACGACGCTTCGCTCCACGTGCAAGACTCAACATACTAGGTAATAAGGTTTATGTTTATTGCCTGCATGCTAGAATTGCATAGAACTTTGCTCGTAGTATGCTTAGATTACACTGCTCATTACTTGTTATTGCTTGAGAACACCTATATGCTTACACTCTTCTGTCATCGCACTATTCGCGAACCTTTCTCACTTATGTTGCCTTTGATGTGAAGATCAATGGCCGGACGAATTAACAAGACACAAGCCCAGTTGACGGCTTTCGTTAATGAACAAGTTGCTGCGGCACTTGCAGCTGCTCAAGCAGGTAGTATATCCTGCAGTTTAGACTCACACTAGGATCTTTAGATCCTACATTAACTCTTGTGTTTAACCTTGTCCTATTCGTTCACAATAGGTCAACACGCTCAGCAGCCCGTCTGCACTTTCAAGAACTTTATGGATTGTCGTCCTAGCACATTTAGTGGCACTGAAGGAGCGGTTGGACTCCTCCACTGGTTTGAAAAGCTCGAGTCTGTGTTCGAGATGTGTGAATGCCCTGAGGCTCGCAGGGTCAAGTATGCCACTAGTACTTTAGAGGGGATTGCTCTAACTTGGTGGAACGCGCAAGTGCAGATCTTAGGGTTGGCAGTTGCTAACGCCACCCCTTGGAATGACTTCAAGGAACTGATTAAACATGAATACTGCACTCGGGAAGACATCCACAAGCTGGAGGATAAGTTTTATCATTTGAAAATGACTGGGTCAGAAATCGAAGCTTACACTAAACGGTCGAACGAGCTGGCTGTGCTGTGTCCAACTATGGTGGACCCTCCAATCAAGCGCATTGAGTTGTACCTCAAGGGATTAGCGCCAGAGATACAGAGACATGTGACATCGGCTAATCTGAACAACACTCGCTCATCGTATCACAGATCAGGTAGTGGATCAGAACAGACTGCCTAAACGTATCAGCGCTACTGCTACCGCTACCACTGCTACTACACTTGCTACTCCCAGCGACAACAAGAGAAAATGGGATGGGGATTCTAGCAAGGGGTCAGCTTCAGTTCAGTCACAGGTTCAGCAGCGAAAGACTGACAGTTACCAGAGTCCCAGTCAGCATTCTTCAGGCAGTCACAGGCAGGGGGGATATCGAGGGAACCTCCCAAAGTGTAACAACTGCAACAGACACCACAGTGTCCAGTGTAACAAGGGTCGTTGTCAAAGATGCCTCAAGATGGGTCATGAGGCCAAGGATTGTAGAAGCCCTCGGCCTGCGAACCAGAATCAGCAGCAGCCACAAGCGCAGCAGAATCAGCAACAGGGCAACAAGGGGTGTTTTCATTGTGGTGCAGAAGGTCACTTCAAAAGGCACTGTCCTCAGCTAAACAGGAACCAGAACAACAACAATAACAACAATCAGGGAAATGGCAACAACAACAACGGTGGGAACAACGGCAATGAAGCAAGGGGTCGTGCATTTGTGTTGGGGCAGGGTGATGCCAGAAATGATCCCAACGTCATTATGGGTAAGTTTATTCTCGACGATATTTACGTTACTGTTTTGTTTGATTCGGGTGCGGATACGAGTTATATGTCTTTGAAAATGAGTAAATTGTTAAAACGTACACCAACACCCCTAAACACCAAACATGTCGTAGAACTAGCAAATGGTAAGAGTGTAGAAGCCACGCATGTAGTCAAGGGTTGTAACATCGTTCTAGCGGGTCAGGCCTTCTCGATTGATCTTATTCCAATAGTTCTGGGTAGTTTCGACATCGTCATCGGCATGGATTGGTTATCCAAGCAGCAGGCGGAGATCCTATGCAAGGAGAAGATCATTCGTATTCCTCGTACGGGAAAGGAACCTCTCGAAGTTCAAGGCGACAAGAGTGGTGCTGTGGTTGGCATCATCTCTTTCTTGAAGGCTCAGAAATGTTTACGAAAGGGTCACACGGCCATTTTGGCTCTAGTTACTGATGCATCGACGAAAGAGAAAAGAATAGAGGATATTCCAGTTGTACGCGAATTTCCTCAAGTGTTTCCCGAAGAGTTGCCTGGTCTACCGCCTCATCGTCAGGTCGAGTTTCACGTCGAGCTAGCTCCAGGAGCAGCACCTATAGCTCGCGCACCGTATCGTTTGGCTCCAACTGAACTAGAAGAACTGTCTAAGCAACTACAAGAGCTCTTGGATAAGGGCTTCATTCGTCCAAGCTCTTCCCCTTGGGGAGCTCCAGTACTATTTGTGAAAAAGAAGGATGGCACACTCAGAATGTGCATTGATTACCGCGAATTGAACAAGGTCACAGTGAAGAACCGCTATCCTCTTCCTCATATTGACGACTTATTCGACCAGTTGCAAGGGTCGAGTTACTACTCCAAGATTGATCTAAGGTCAGGGTATCATCAGCTGAGAGTCCGGGATGAGGACGTCTCCAAGATAGCATTCAGAACTCACTACGGTCACTACGAGTTTCTTGTCATGCCATTTGGGTTAACGAACGCGCCTGCCGTATTTATGGATCTAATGAACAGGGTGTGCAAACCCTATCTTGACAAGTTCGTCATTGTCTTCATCGACGACATTCTGATCTACTCCAAGAAGTCAGGAGGAACACGAGCAGCACTTACGCCTTATCTTGGAACTTCTTCGAAAGGAGCAACTGTACGCCAAGTTTTCAAAATGCGACTTCTGGCTTCGTGAAGTCCACTTCTTAGGCCATGTGGTGAACAGGGATGGGATTCATGTCGATCCATCCAAGGTAGATTCGATCAGGAACTGGCCTGCACCGCGTACACCAACGAAAATACGCCAATTCTTGGGTTTGGCGGGGTATTACAGACGATTTATTAAAGACTTCTCCAAGATCGCACAGCCGCTCACTATGTTGACACAGAAAGGTGTTACCTATCGTTAGGGTAATACACAAGAAACTGCCTTTCAGTACCTGAAGGATAGACTATGCAGCGCACCTATTCTCTCATTGCCAGAGGGCACGGATGATTTTGTGGTCTATTGTAACGCATCGATACAGGGGCTTGGTTGTGTATTGATGCAGCGAGATAAAGTTATTGCCTACGCTTCTCGTCAACTCAAAGTTCATGAACGGAACTACACGACGCACGATTTAGAGCTGGGAGCTGTTGTTTTCGTGCTCAAGATATGGAGACACTACCTGTACGGTACCAAGTGCACTATTTACACCGATCACAGGAGTCTCGAGCATATCTTCAAGTAGAAGGAATTGAACATGCGTCAACGACGATGGGTCGAACTGCTTAATGATTACGAATGCGCCATCAAGTACCATCCAGGCAAAGCCAATGTTGTGGCCGACGCCCTCAGCCGGAAAGACACTCTACCTAGGCGTGTACGAGCTTTGCAGCTCACTATTCAGTCTGATCTTCCTGCACAAATTCGAGATGCTCAGGTGGAAGCATTGAAACCAGAAAACGTAAAGGCTGAAGCATTGCGTGTCTCAAGGCAACGATTAGAACAAAGGGAAGACGGCGCCTACTATGTGACAGGACGTATTTGGGTTCCACTATACGGCGGTTTACGAGAACTTGTGATGGATGAAGCTCATAAGTCTCGCTACTCGGTACATCCAGGTTCGGATAAAATGTATCACGACATTAGAACTACATATTGGTGGCCTAGTATGAAGGCCCACATTGCAACATACGTCGGCAAATGTTTGACTTGTGCGAGAGTCAAGACAGAGTACCAGAAACCCTTAGGCCTACTGCAACAGCCCAGGATACCACGGTGGAAATGGGAAGAAATTTCCATGGATTTTGTTACTGGCCTGCCTAGATCTCAGCGTGGGAATGATACTATATGGGTGATCGTGGACCGACTCACCAAGTCTGCACACTTCCTTGCTATTAAGGAAACGGATAAGTTCTCCACCCTCGCAGACATTTATCTTAAAGAAGTTGTTTCGAGGCACGGGGTGCCCACCTCCATTATTTCGGATCGGGATGCACGATTCACCTCAGAACTATGGCAAGCGATGCACAAAGCGTTTGGCTCTCGTTTAGACATGAGCACAGCTTGTCACCCTCAGACGGATGGGCAGTCTGAGCGCACGATTCAAACCCTAGAAGACATGCTGCGGGCATGTGTTATTGATTTCGGCAACAGTTGGGAAAAACACCTCCCTTTAGTAGAGTTTTCATACAATAACAGTTACCACACCAGCATACAAGCCGCTCCATTCGAGGCATTGTACGGACGTAAATGTCGGTCACCTCTGTTGGGCAGAGGTGGGGGATAGTCAAATCACAGGTCCAGAACTTGTAGTTGATGCTACTGAACGAATTGCACAGATACGACAACGCATGGCGGCGGCTCGTGACCGTCAGAAAGCTTACGCAAACAAACGCCGGAAACCGCTCGAGTTCCAAGTTGGGGATCGAGTGCAACTCAAAGTCTCACCCTGGAAGGGTGTGGTTCATTTTGGTAAACGAGGCAAGCTCAATCCACGGTATGTTGGACCATTCGAAATCATTGAGAAGATAGGCAAAGTAGCCTACAGGTTAAACCTACCAGCTGAACTCGGTGCAGTTCACAACGTATTCCACGTGTCGAATCCGAAGAAGTGCCTGTCAGATGAGACCCTCATAGTTCCTTTTAAGGAACTCACTATCGACGAGCGGTTGCAGTTCGTCGAGGAACCAGTTGAAATCACGGACCGGGATGTTAAGGTCCTCAAACACAAGAGAATCCCTCTTGTTCGAGTTTCTTGGAACTCCCGTCGTGGCCCAGAGTACACTTGGGAACGCGAAGACCAGATGACAGAAAAGTATCCCCAGTTATTCGGAACCAATGCAACCACTACTGAGACTGAAACTACTACTGCGGAATTTCGGGATGAAATTCCAAATCAACGGGGGGATGATGTGACACCCCAGGAAAACCAGTAAACGATACAACTTACCTACCTTCCTCAGTAACCGCATGCTAAATTTCGGGACGAAATTTCTTTCAAGTTGGGGATAATGTGACAACTCGAATTTCCAAGATTCCTATTTCGCATTTATTGCACGTTCATTGTTTGTGTAGTTAATTATTTGCACAATTAGTTGCTATGAAATTGTATACGTTTTGATACAATGAAGTGTATTATGTGATTGTGCATGGTTATGTGTTAGTTGTGATAAATTTGTTAAATGCATAAACTTGGTGGTGAAACTGTGAAATTGTTTGAGATGGTACACTATTGTAAAATATAATAATAAAGGGTGTAAAGAGTTATTAGTGAAACCTAAATCATACTTAACCCTAATTCCTTTTCACTAATCACTACACAAAACAAAACACGTACTTGCAATTCTCTGATTCCCTGGCAATCATCATCACCATCATCATTGGCATAGGACATTCATCACTTTTGTTTCCACATTCTCTCTAGAATCATTCAAGGTAATCGTTTATTAATTGTTTGATTGTATCAATTCTTGATTATTAGAATACTTGTAAACCCTAGCTTTGATTTGATGGTTCTGTGCTTTAATTTGAATCTTGACTATTGTGTTATGATGATGATTAGTCGTGAAATCATTGTTTGATGACAAGATATGCTGATAGGATGAAGTTGTGAATTGTTAAAGTGATGCATGTATGCAATGTACGAACTAGGGTTTCCAGATCATATGAATAGTAGAACGTAACTGTTGAAATGTATAAAGTGTAACTGTTGTAATCACAAAGAACGTATGATTGAAATGTTTGTCCGACCTTTGATTTTAATGGTCTGAGTTTTGATTATGACACTTAGTCCAACCTTTGTTACACATGGATATAGGTCCGAACTATTAAACATGAGAATGTAGTCTGAGTTTTATCGTTGGATTTAGTCCGACTTTTTAACATGTAATTGTGTCTGAGTTTCGTATATATATAACATGATATCCGACTTTTTAATGAGTGTGATATCCAAGTTTTGCTAATACAAGCATGTCCGACCTTTAATGATATGTTATAGTATGTCCGAGTTTTATGAGAGCCACCCTAGTCCGACCTTTAAGCTGATGGGATGTCCGAGTTTCACTCATTAACATGGTCCGAGTTCAGGACATTAGATATGGTCCGAGTTTCATGAGAGGAACCTTGTCCGACTTTGTTTAAGAGTTTGAGTGGTCCGACTTTGTGACCCTTGCCCCATGTTGTCCGACTTTCAAAACAGGGAAGCCCCCCCCCTCATCTCTTGTCCGACTTTTGTGAAAGGATACCCCTTGGTCCGAATTCTTGCATGCTTTGTATCTAATGTCTGAGTTTACTGTTTGCACACAAGATCCTACTTTTTGCTGATTAGTTATCTGAGCTCTTGATTCCATGTGTGATTTGAATTATAGTATTATTGCATGCTCTGAATTCTGATGATACTTGAAAAGACAGAGTGCATTAGGATGCCAAGATCAGAATCGTGTATGATTATATGTGATTATATGATAATGTACATTACTGGATGGTATTGTATGCATGAACGTTCTTTATTATAGCATTCGGTACACGATAATCACAACAAACACGGTTGCTTGAAAATCAAAGACTCGTAAACCCTAATTGGATGCAAACACTCACATCGTATCATGTGCAATATATCATAGGTCGTGTGTAACGGACTTAGACAATTGATAAACCCTAGAGCATAGCATACTGAGCAAACCAAGGTGAGTTCACACTCTTACTAAGGCATGGGATTCCCAGGGCACGGGAATTGGGATTGAAGGATTGAGATTGAATAGAACTGTACTTACACTGTTACTAGACTACCATACCATCATCCTCGGTTGTGCAGGACACATACGTAAAACCTACGTATACTTGTATTGCTCACTGTCCTCAGGTTGCGAAGGACACTCACGTAAAACCTACGTGAACTTATACTCACTACTGCCTCGGTTGTGTCAGATACTTACGTAAAACCTACGTAAACCCCCGCGTACCCCTATCCTCGGTTGTGAAGGATTACTTACGTAAAACCTACGTAAACTTGTACGTGTTACTGTTCTCGGGATATGTAGAACACTTATGGTTACGAATAGTCTAGTGGTTATACAACATGGGAAGCTCCCACCAATAGAACGTACTATCAGCCCAGTAGAGCCACATGTTACAAACGAATATACTATTACGCATTTACTTTCTGTGAACTCGCTCAACTAGTTGTTGATCCTCTGTTACATGCCTTGCAGGTCGTTAGATACATGGAGCTTGCACAGGGAGGAGCTGGTCGTTGTGGGCTTGGATCGTGATTGTCTTGTTAAACACTTACGACATTTGATACTTTATTATGATGGGTTTTATTTATACGCTTCCGCTAAACTGTGATAACATACTTATGTTTTGGAACACCTTTCATATGGATTTGGTTTGGTTTAATGGCAATTACTTTTACTATATATATTGTTCTATATGATTGGTGGCTTGATCCTGGTCAATCACGCTCCCAAGCGGTGATACTCCGCAGGTGGATTTTGGGGGTGTGACAAAGAACCTCCTGGAGCGAAATCAGAGCTAAACACCACTGTTTATGCAGCGGAAATACATAAATAGCTTGAAACAAAGAGAATTTGAGTAGAAACAGAATGCATATTGTCACACCCCCAAAATCCACACACGGAGTACCACCGCTTGGGAGCGTGACGTGACCAGGATCAAGTCATCAATCATATCAAACATAGTAATCAATAATTATAAAAGTCAATAAAGTAGTTTATCATGACATGATTGATGTTTCCAAAACCAAGCATTGTTTAAGTAGCGGAAGCATTATTGTAAACCCAAGTTAAAATACTGAAATGTCATAAGAGTCTAACAAAGTAATACGATCCTTGTCCACAACGACCGGCTCCTCTTTGTGCAAGCTCCATGAACCTAACGATCTGCAAGGCATGTAACAGAATGATCAACAAACTAGTTGAGCGAGTTCACAGTAAGTAAGTGCGTAACAGTAAGTAAAGGGTGGCTCTACTGGGCCGATAGTAAGTTATATAGGTGGGGGCTTCCCATGTTATGTGACCACTAGACTATTCGTATAAACTACTCGTATCATCCCTGTTCTTCTTCCGAGAACAGTAGCGCGTATGGGGTGTACGTAGGTCTTACGTACGTATCCTTCACAACCGAGGATAGGAGACGCGGGGGTGTACGTGGGTTTCACGTACGTATCCTTTGTACCGAGGATAGAAGTAAGTAATGCGTACACGTAGGTTTTACATGCGTGCCTGACATCCGAGGCAGTAATTGGCATGTGACCACGTAGGTGTTATCCTAACCTACGGAACCGTCCTGACATCCGAGGATCATGGTATGTGATAGTCTAGGAAAGCATATGTACGTTCTTAGTCAATTGTAACCTTTATCCCATTCCCACGACCCGGGAATCCCATGCCTTAGTAGGAGTGTGAACTCACTTGGGTTTGCTCGGCAGACAGTATAATGCTCAAGTATACAAGTAAGAAATCAACCACGTCCTATCATGGTTACTATGCAAGTTAGGTTCGTATGTAGCACATTTGTATCACGTATGGTATCAAGTATAATCATGGCAAATCACATAACAGTATCAGCAGTTCATATCAAGTAACGAGTCCAAGTAGTCGGCCCAATTAACATAGGCAGTCCAATTAGCAACTATGTAAACAAGTCCAATAACATAACAGTCATAAGGTTGGGCCCGTGACAGTGTAGGCCCAAAACAGTGTACGTGCAAAGGAGGTCTCGAGTCGCAACCAGCGATCTCGAGTCGCAACCGATGGTTACGAGTCGCAACAGGTGGTCTCGGTTCATCATGGCCCGGTTACGAGTCACAGCCGGAGATTACGAGTCGCAATAGGAGGTTGCGAGTCGCAACTGATGATTTCGGCTCATCAAGGTCTGGTTACGAGTCGCAACGGGACTCGCAACCGTGATCTCGGCTTGTGCTGTTGTGGTCTCGAGTGGGGTTCCGAGTCGCAACCGTGTGTGTAACTGGTTTCCATAATTCCTGTAACAATCATCCCGTGATTCTAGCAAACAACTTAGGCAGTTTCGGAAATCAGATCAAACAATGATTATTCAACATTCAATCATATTCATAATATTTTCAAATCATCACCATTTAGCATGATCATAACAGCATCAAATCAAAATCGGATTATCACGCAAATCTAAACCGGGTCATAAACATATCATCGAACTAGCATGCAACCTATCCGATTAACATTCATACCGAACCTGATTATATCTATCATCACGAAATCAATCCGAAGACCAATAATAAACAACATAATCTAACCGGCCCTAGTTCACAATCATGCGGATTCTAATCGGTTTCATCTAAACATGAAATCATAACATCACTTATCATAAAAACATAAACAAAACACTAACCGATTACGAGTAAAGAAGGGTGATCCGAACAAGAGAATGATCGGATGTTCTTGTGCCTTCGGTTTCCAAGCAACGAGAGAGAGAGAGTTTGTGTGTGTTTCTTGGTTGCAATGTTGTAAAAACTAGAACCCTAAGGTGTGTGTGAGTATAAATACGTAGAGGGGATGTGGGCCGAAAACCCCACATGGGCTGTGTCATGGTCTCGAGTCCACTAAATGGACCGAGTGGGTTTGTGTTCGATGTGGTTCGGTAATTATAACATTAAATCACATAATTCACGTAATACGTATCATTCAAACAATCACTTAATCGCAATAATTCACATAGTCACACGTAACATCATAACATTCGTTAACTCAAAGTGTCGTGTCAGCACGTAACGTTACATCCAAGTAAGTCTAAAATTCGAGTTGTCACATTATCCCCAACTAATTGGAAATTTCGTCCCGAAATTTGGTATGCACTCACTGAGGAAGCTAGGTAAGTTATAGCATTCACTGGTTTTCCTGGGGTGTCACATCCTCCCCCCGTTGATCTGGAATTTCGTCCCGAAATTCCGAAGTAGTAGCTTCAGCCTCAGTAGTGGTAGCATTGGTTTTGAATAACTGGGGGTACTTTTCTGTCATTCTGTCTTCGCGTTCCCAGGTGTACTCTGGGCCACGTTTGGAGTTCCAACGAACTCGAACAAGAGGGATTCTCTTGCTTTTGAGGACCTTCACATCCCGGTCCGTGATTTCTACTGGTTCCTCGACGAACTGCAACCGCTCGTCGATAGTGAGTTCCTTAAAAGGAATGATGAGGTTTTCATCTGATAGGCACTTCTTTAAGTTCGATACATGAAAGACATTGTGAACTGCTCCGAGTTCAGCTGGTAGGTTCAACTTGTAGGCTACCTTGCCAATCTTTTCTAAGATTTCGAATGGTCCGATGTACCGCGGATTCAGTTTGCCCCGTTTGCCAAAACGTACCACACCCTTCCAGGGTGAAACTTTCAATAAAACCCGGTCTCCGACCTCAAATTCCAAAGGCTTTCTACGCTTGTCCGCGTAGGCTTTTTGACGGTCGCGTGCTGCCGCCATGCGTTGCCGTATCTGTGCTATCTTTTCTGTGGCGTCCACTACAATCTCTGGACCCGTAATCTGACTATCCCCCACCTCTGCCCAACAGAGAGGTGACCGGCATTTACGTCCGTATAATGCCTCGAATGGAGCGGCTTGAATGCTGGTATGGTAACTGTTATTGTACGAAAACTCCACCAAAGGGAGATGTTTTTCCCAGCCGTTACCGAAATCGATGACGCATGCCCGAAGCATGTCTTCTAGTGTTTGGATCGTTCGCTCAGACTGCCCATCCGTCTGAGGATGATATGCTGTGCTCATGTCTAATCGTGAGCCGAAAGATTTATGCATTGCTTGCCAGAGCTCTGACGTGAATCGTGCATCGCGATCCGAAATAATAGAGGTGGGCACTCCGTGCCTCGAAACAACTTCTGCGAGAGTGGAGAACTTGTCCGTTTCCTTAATCGGCAGGAAGTGTGCAGACTTGGTGAGTCGATCAACTATGACCCATATTGTATCGTTCCCACGCTGAGATCTAGGTAAGCCTGTAACAAAATCCATGGAAATTTCTTCCCATTTCCATTGCGGTATCTTAGGCTGCTGAAGTAGACCAGCTGGCTTCTGATATTCGACCTTGACTCTCGCACAGGTCAAGCATTTTCCAACGTACGTAGCGATGTGGGCCTTCATGCTAGGCCACCAATAAGTAGTGCTGATGTCGTGGTACATTTTATCTGACCCTGGATGTACTGAGTAGCGAGACTTGTGAGCTTCATCCATCACAAGTTCGCGTAAACCGCCATAAAGAGGGACCCAAATCCGGCCTGTTACATAGTAGGTGCCGTCTGCCTTCTGTTCCATTTGCTGTCGTGAGCCGCGTAAGGCTTCAGCCTTGACGTTTTCGGGCTTCAGTGCTTCTGTCTGAGCATTTCGTATCTGTGCTGGAAGGCTAGACTGAATCGTAAGCTGTAGCGCTCGCACGCGCTTCGGTAAGGTGTCCTTTCGACTCAGAGCGTCAGCCACAACATTGGCTTTGCCTGGATGGTACTTGATGGCGCATTCGTAGTCGTTAAGTAACTCGACCCATCGTCGTTGACGCATGTTCAAATCCTTCTGCTTAAGGATATGCTCGAGACTCCTGTGATCGGTGTAAATCGTGCACCTGGTACCGTACAGGTAGTGTCGCCATATCTTAAGCGCGAAAACAACAGCTCCCAGCTCTAAATCGTGCGTCGTGTAGTTGCGTTCATGAACCTTTAGTTGACGAGAAGCGTAGGCTATCACTTTATCACGTTGCATCAATACACAACCCAGACCCTGTATTGATGCGTCACAGTATACCACGAAGTCATCTGTGCCCTCTGGCAATGAAAGAATAGGTGCGCTGCAGAGCCTATCCTTTAGATACTGAAAAGCAGTTTCCTGCGTGTTGCCCCAACGGTAGGTAACACCCTTCTGTGTCAGTAGCGTAAGTGGTTGCGCGATCTTTGAAAAGTCTTTAATAAACCGTCTGTAGTAACCCGCCAAACCCAAGAATTGGCGTATTTCTGTCAGTGTACGCGGTGCAGGCCAGTTTCTGATCGAATCAACCTTGGATGGATCGACGTGAATCCCGTCCTTGTTTACCACGTGGCCTAAGAAGTGGACTTCACGAAGCCAGAAGTCGCATTTAGAAAGCTTGGCGTACAACTGTTCCTTCCGAAGGAGTTCCAAAATAAGGCGAAGATGCTGCTCGTGTTCCTCCTGACTCTTGGAGTAAATCAGGATGTCGTCGATGAAAACAATGACGAACTTGTCGAGATAGGGTTTACACACCCTGTTCATAAGGTCCATAAATACGGCAGGCGCGTTCGTTAACCCGAACGGCATGACAAGAAACTCGTAGTGACCATAACGAGTTCTGAATGCTGTCTTAGAGACGTCCTCCTCGCGGACTCTCAGTTGATGGTAACCTGACCGTAGATCGATCTTGGAATAGTAACACGACCCTTGCAACTGGTCGAATAAGTCGTCTATGCGTGGAAGAGGATAACGGTTCTTCACCGTCACCTTGTTCAGTTCCCTGTAGTCTATACACATCCTGAACGTACCGTCTTTCTTTTTCACGAAAAGTACTGGAGCTCCCCAAGGCGAAGAGCTTGGACGAATGAAACCCTTTTCCAAGAGCTCTTGTAGCTGCTTTGACAGTTCTTCCAATTCTGATGGAGCTAGACGATATGGTGCGCGAGCTATGGGTGCTGCTCCCGGAGCGAGGTCGATCTGAAATTCGACCTGACGATGAGGCGGTAAGCCAGGCAAATCTTCAGGAAACACCTGAGGGTAATCGCGTACAATTGGAATATCCTCCAATTTCTTTTCCTTTACTGATGCGTCTGAAACAAGAGCCAAAATGGCTGTGTGACCTTTACGTAAACACTTCTGAGCCTTCAAGAATGAGATGATGCCAACCACAGCACCACTCTTGTCGCCTTGAACTTCGAGAGGTTCCTGACCCAAACGAGGTATGCGAATAATCTTCTCGCTGCATAAAATTTCTGCCTGGTGTTGGGATAACCAGTCCATCCCGATCACGACGTCGAAACTTCCCAAAACTATGGGAATGAGATCAATAGAGAAGGCTTGACCAGCTAGGATAAGATTACACCCCTGAACTACGTGCGTGGCTTCTAGACTTTTACCGTTAGCTAACTCTACTACATGTTTGGTGGGTAAAAGTGTTGGTGCACGTTTTAGCAGTTGACACATTTTCACAGACATATAGCTTGTATCCGCACCCGAATCAAACAAAACAGTAACGTAAATATTGTCGAGGAGAAACTTACCCATAACAACGTTGGGATCGTTCACTGCGTCGCCACGACCTAGTACGAATGCACGGCCCCTTGCCTCGTTGCCGTTGTTGTTTCCCCCATTGTTGTTGTTGCCATTGCCCTGATTGTTGTTGTTGTTGTTCTGGTTCCTGTTGAGCTGTGGGCAGTATCTCTTGATGTGGCCTTCAGCACCACAATTGTAGCATCCCTTGTTGCCCTGTTGTTGGTTAGGCTGAGCGTGAGGCTGCTGCTGATTTTGGTTCGCAGGACGAAGGCTTCTACAGTCTTTGGCCTCGTGACCCATCTTGAGGCATCTTTGACAACGACCCTTGTTACACTGACCGTTGTGGTGCTTGTTGCAGTTGTTGCACTTTGGAAGATTTCCGCGATATCCACCCTGCCTGTGGCTACCTGACGACTGCTGGTTAGGGCTTTGATAGTTGTCAGTCTTTCGCTGCTGATTCTGGGACTGAACCGAAACGGATGCTTTGCTTGAATCCCCCTCCCATTTCCTCTTGTTGTCACTGAGGGTAACGGGAGTAGCTGAAGGAGTGACTGTAGTAGTAGCACTGACACGCTTAGGCAGTTTATTCTGTTCCACTGCCTGATCGGTGATGCGATGAGCGAGGCGTTAGATTTCCTGGATGTGTTCGAGGTTAGCCGACGTCACGTGGCTCTGAATCTCTGGCGCCAATCCCTTGAGATACAACTCAATGCGCTTGTATGGAGGGTCCACCATAGTTGGGCACAGCACGGCCAGCTCGTTTGACCGCTTGGTATACGCTTCAATCTCCGACCCAACCATTTTCAGATTATATAGCTCGTCTTCTAGCTTGTGAATGTCTTCACGCGTGCAATACTCACGCTTGATGAGTTCCTTAAAATCGTTCCATGGGGTGGCGTTAGCAGCTGCCAACCCAAGAATCTGCACCTGCGCGTTCCACCAGGTTAGCGCGATTCCTTCCAAGGTGCCAGTAGCAAACTTAACCTTGCGAGCCTCAGGGCACTCGCACATCTCGAATACTGATTCTAGCTTCTCGAACCAGTGGAGGAGTCCAACCGCTCCTTCTGTGCCGCTGAAAGAGTTTGGACGACAGTCCATGAAGTTCTTGAAAGTGCAAACAGGCTGCTGCGCGTGTTGACCTATTGTGTACGAATAGGACGAAGTTAAATACAAGAGTGAATGTAGGATCTAGGGATCCTAGTGTGTGCCTATACTGCAGGATATACTACCTGCTTGATCTGCTGCAACTGCCGCAGCAACTTGGGCTTGAACAAGAGCCTCTAACTGGGCTTGTGTCATGTTAATTCTTCCAGCCATTGATCTTCATGTCAAAGGCGAAATAGGTGAGAAAAGTTCGCGAATAGTGCGATGACAGAAAAGCGTAAGCACGTAAGGGTTCTTAAGCAATAGCAAATAGTGAGCATTGTAGTCTAAGCATACCACGAGCAAAGTTCTAAGTAATTCTAGCAGGTAGGCAATAAACATAAACCTTATTACCTAGGATGTCGAGTCTTGCACGTGGAGCGAAGCGTCGTTGTGGATCGTTGAGAGCACTGTTCTGGTTATAGTCCGGCTTTAATAAAAACGTTTTCCCATATTAAAACCAAGTTCTCTATAACCTGGCTCTGATACTAATCTGTCACACCCCCAAAATCCACACACGGAGTACCACCGCTTGGGAGCGTGACGTGACCAGGATCAAGTCATCAATCATATCAAACATAGTAATCAATAATTATAAAAGTCAATAAAGTAGTTTATCATGACATGATTGATGTTTCCAAAACCAAGCATTGTTTAAGTAGCGGAAGCATTATTGTAAACCCAAGTTAAAATACTGAAATGTCATAAGAGTCTAACAAAGTAATACGATCCTTGTCCACAACGACCGGCTCCTCTTTGTGCAAGCTCCATGAACCTAACGATCTGCAAGGCATGTAACAGAATGATCAACAAACTAGTTGAGCGAGTTCACAGTAAGTAAGTGCGTAACAGTAAGTAAAGGGTGGCTCTACTGGGCCGATAGTAAGTTATATAGGTGGGGGCTTCCCATGTTATGTGACCACTAGACTATTCGTATCAACTACTCGTATCATCCCTGTTCTTCTTCCGAGAACAGTAGCGCGTATGGGGTGTACGTAGGTCTTACGTACGTATCCTTCACAACCGAGGATAGGAGACGCGGGGGTGTACGTGGGTTTCACGTACGTATCCTTTGTACCGAGGATAGAAGTAAGTAATGCGTACACGTAGGTTTTACGTGCGTGCCTGACATCCGAGGCAGTAATTGGCATGTGACCACGTAGGTGTTATCCTAACCTACGGAACCGTCCTGACATCCGAGGATCATGGTATGTGATAGTCTAGGAAAGCATATGTACGTTCTTAGTCAATTGTAACCTTTATCCCATTCCCACGACCCGGGAATCCCATGCCTTAGTAGGAGTGTGAACTCACCTGGGTTTGCTCGGCAGACAGTATAATGCTCAAGTATACAAGTAAGAAATCAACCACGTCCTATCATGGTTACTATGCAAGTTAGGTTCGTATGTAGCACATTTGTATCACGTATGGTATCAAGTATAATCATGGCAAATCACATAACAGTATCAGCAGTTCATATCAAGTAACGAGTCCAAGTAGTCGGCCCAATTAACATAGGCAGTCCAATTAGCAACTATGTAAACAAGTCCAATAACATAACAGTCATAAGGTTGGGCCCGTGACAGTGTAGGCCCAAAACAGTGTACGTGCAAAGGAGGTCTCGAGTCGCAACCAGCGATCTCGAGTCGCAACCGGTGGTTACGAGTCGCAACAGGTGGTCTCGGTTCATCATGGCCCGGTTACGAGTCACAGCCGGAGATTACGAGTCGCAATAGGAGGTTGCGAGTCGCAACTGATGATTTCGGCTCATCAAGGTCTGGTTACGAGTCGCAACGGGACTCGCAACCGTGATCTCGGCTTGTGCTGTTGTGGTCTCGAGTGGGGTTCCGAGTCGCAACCGTGTGTGTAACTGGTTTCCATAATTCCTGTAACAATCATCCCGTGATTCTAGCAAACAACTTAGGCAGTTTCGGAAATCAGATCAAACAATGATTATTCAACATTCAATCATATTCATAATATTTTCAAATCATCACCATTTAGCATGATCATAACAGCATCAAATCAAAATCGGATTATCACGCAAATCTAAACCGGGTCATAAACATATCATCGAACTAGCATGCAACCTATCCGATTAACATTCATACCGAACCTGATTATATCTATCATCACGAAATCAATCCGAAGACCAATAATAAACAACATAATCTAACCGGCCCTAGTTCACAATCATGCGGATTCTAATCGGTTTCATCTAAACATGAAATCATAACATCACTTATCATAAAAACATAAACAAAACACTAACCGATTACGAGTAAAGAAGGGTGATCCGAACAAGAGAATGATCGGATGTTCTTGTGCCTTCGGTTTCCAAGCAACGAGAGAGAGAGAGTTTGTGTGTGTTTCTTGGTTGCAATGTTGTAAAAACTAGAACCCTAAGGTGTGTGTGAGTATAAATACGTAGAGGGGATGTGGGCCGAAAACCCCACATGGGCTGTGTCATGGTCTCGAGTCCACTAAATGGACCGAGTGGGTTTGTGTTCGATGTGGTTCGGTAATTATAACATTAAATCACATAATTCACGTAATACGTATCATTCAAACAATCACTTAATCGCAATAATTCACATAGTCACACGTAACATCATAACATTCGTTAACTCAAAGTGTCGTGTCAGCACGTAACGTTACATCCAAGTAAGTCTAAAATTCGAGTTGTCACATTATCCCCAACTAATTGGAAATTTCGTCCCGAAATTTGGTATGCACTCACTGAGGAAGCTAGGTAAGTTATAGCATTCACTGGTTTTCCTGGGGTGTCACACATATTACTTTAAACACGTTTTCTCAATAAACTTTCTCAAGAAAATTCGGCTACACGATCGACATTCAGTTACAAATGAGAAAACACACAAGACTATATATAGGGGGGTGATTTCGCTCCAAATGACACTGAGTCATTTCGGGCGAAATCAGAAAGATGTGATTTCGCTCCAAATGACACAATGTCATTTGGGGCGAAATCAGGACATTATAACACAAACTTTACAATCAGCCCCCTATACTATGCATAATTAACACTTCTGATCCCTAGACCCTATACAAGATCAACTAAGACAAAGACGCAGGCTTTAGACATTCGTGCACCAACACATTCACATCGTCTGACACTGATCAACAATCTCAATTGATGAAGAAAGTGGTGGATCATGTGTTAGATAATGATGAAACAGAGGAGTCAAAGTCGGAGTCTATGTCAGAGACAAAGTCTGAGTCCAGCACTCCGAGTCAAACTGATAAATAGGGTAAAAGAGTTTACAATAAAGAATTCATGTAATCAAAATCTAATTTGAATGATGAAACATTTAAAGTGACATATACTTTGAATGATTCGGACAAATTATATTCTGATAAGGAATTTCCAATAAGAGGTGTTAAACATGAAATGATCAAAAAGGTTTTTAAACTAACAGAAATTAATATTTCTGAAATAAAAGATCTAAATCTTAATGAAAAACCTACAAAATACACCTTAAGAGTTAAAAAAAGATAAAACAAGAAAAAGGGTTACAGTTCTGGTTCTAGTTTTCAAAAGAAACCAAACCATAATGGTAATTTCAAAAAGAAAGGTCTTGGTTTTATTCCACCAGAAAATCATAAAAATGAGAAAATTTATAAACCAAAAACTATATTTGTTTCAGGTGCAAGCTCAGAAAAAAAAATGAAGAGTTCTTTCTGGAAGCAAACAAATAGAGAGTTCCTTGCTAAGAAGAAGCAAGATGAAATGAACAGTGAAGCTGTGCAAAAGAAAGAAACAAGAACCTGTTTTCAGTGCAACACAGCTGGACATATTGCCATGAATTGTTCCAAGGCAATACAATCAAAACAGGGAGTTTCTCGTAAAATGAAAGAAAAGATAGTTGAAAATGAACCACCAACCAAACCGTTTGTTGTTTTAAAAAATTCAAAGTCTGAAGTTGGTGAATGTTCTAAGAGATTTTACAAAAGAAGAGCGAACTCCGACAACCAAAAATGGGTTGTTAAGAAATCTGAGGGTAGTATTAGTAATGATTCTGATTCATCAAAATCAGAGGAGCTATCTTCTGGCGATGAATCTGATTCCACAAAATCAGAGGAGCCACAGGTTGTTTCAAAATGTGAAGAATCAGTTCTTACAATGGATGATGCAAATTTTCCACCATTGAGGGCTGAAAATTTCAAACAAAAAGTTGGCAAGGTTGAAATTTGATGTTGAGAAAAAGGAATTTGATGTTGAAAAGGCCTTTAACCACATTGTTCAAAACATGTTTGGTAAAATGATTGATGGTAAGGTAAAGGGGGTTAAAGAATTTTATGAAAAGAAAATGGGAGGTAAGAAACCGAGTATTGGTAACTCGGAATCACCTAAGGCTGGTCAGGTTTGGGTGGATATATTCTTTGTCTGAAAACCTGACTTTCCGGAGCTCCAAAGTTTGTAATCGTGGAGCAGGAATCGCCATCATTCTTGATAAATTTTGTTTTTGTGAATGAATCTTAAAATTCTTAAATTTTTACAGGTTGTGGAATTGCCGGAACTCCCAGGTTGGTAAGTGAGGAGTAGCTATCAACATTTTTTCTTACAAGTGGTACTTAATCTTCAAGATTAATCAGGGACATTAAATTGTACTTGATTTATCTTTCATACAAAGTTATTGATGGTTATTATTACAAGTGGTTAAAGAGGAACAATATGATGAACTCCTAATCTACAAGTGGTTAACAAAATTAACAAACTTATTTTCCGGAAAAATCGTTTTGATTAAAACAAACTTAAGTGTTTTGAAATCAAAATGAGAAAATAGTTTGTTGTCGGGGGAGTTCTGATTGTTTATGCCAAGTGGATGGAGATTTGAAGCTTAATACATCAGTTTGTCATTTTCTTGTATAGTTTGTTTTCAAGTTTCTTTAAATGTTTTTGAATTTTAGGGGGAGTAAGAAATTTCAGAAAATCCAAAAACAATAGAAAATTTGAAAAAGCCAAAAACATTAAAAAATTCAAAATGAGTTTTGTTGTGAAAAGAGGAAATGATAGTACATCAGTGGACTATCACAACACGCTAAAGATTTGGAAAGTAGAATAGTGATAAATGATCTCACTGTGGATATGTTTGTAGGTTTTTACTCATTTAGTAGATTGTTTTCGAGATATAAACATAAATTCGAATGCTTACTTATTTCGTGGGAAACATCTCTCGGATATATGGGTAAACCCCGAAATCTTGTTTGAAAGATTTTATGTTTCTGACATACTAGGTCTTTGTGCGTAGTGATATCTGGGGTATTATACCAGGACTTCTGATTTTGCGGGAGCAATAGCCTAGTCCTTGTATAATATTTTGTAAAAGCGTTAATTTTAAAGCCAGCCCTCTGCTAAAAAATTGAGAAAATATCGAAAGATATATATCAATGGTAGTTGAAGAAAAGATCCCCAAAGAGGACACACCGAAAGTCGAGCCGTCATCTCTGTGCTGAATGGAAGTTCTGACCTGAGCTCTCACGGTCTCGCATTTACCCATTTACAGATATCACTAGTGTACATTCACCTGTAAGACTGAATATAGAAATCTGGACACGGGAGTATATTCTGAGGTGGGACACGCGAATAAGTTCATGTACTTAAAACACTAAATCCGTATCTCGAAACAGTTGAACTTTGTGTAAAGATTTAACTGATAATCTAGGTAAATCATTTAGAACTTAAAATGTCTAAAGCTTAACGGTGTTGGTGATTTGTCTCACAAATTGATATGATCCTCTTACACAAACTCACAAAAAGATTGTCTGTAAATATTTCTTTACTGCATTTCTTTAAGATCAAAATATCCAAAAAGATTTTAAGTGTGTTTTAGCATAAATTTTTGAAAATACAAAAAGATTTTCGATAACTGATGTTGAAGAGCTAATGTTCAAAATTCCAAGAGCTAAACATGAAGATCATTTTGAAGAGGAAGTTGTGTTAGATGTGAGAAAAAATGTTGAATTTTTGTCTACAAGTGGTCATCAGAAATATTAAAATGTTAAATCTTTCTATTTCTGCAAGTGGTTCATCAGAGATTAACAGTGTTAAATCATTTTGTAAATCTTAAATTTGTAAATCTTACCGTGAGATAGAGAATGTGCAGGTATGAGTAAGAGCTAGGTCAATTGATACTGAGGAGCTTGTATTGAGAGAAAGCCAGGTTTCGTTTACTGATCCTAGAAAGCCAGACCACAATCCTAGCACAAGTTGAGGGGGAGTCTGAAGATACCTGAGTAGAATGTGAGCCAGATTACGATTCTGGAACTGATGAACTTAAGGAATCAAGACATCTGATCAAGAGAATTGGAGAGAAGATAGAGCCAATTTCAGATCATGGTAAAGGAGTTCGAGGGGAGCCTGTTGGTGTAGATATGAAAAGAGAAGATTTGAGGATACTTTACAATGTCAGATACTTTAAAAGAATGCCCGAAGACTGATAAAGACTGAAGATGTTGAAGACTCGACACTTAAGACTCGTCAACATTCGAGTGGGGGTCTGTTGGTACGTGCGTCTGTCGACTTCGTCTTGTATCGAGTCTTGCATGTAGAATGTTAGATCTGGGCACGTAGTTCGAGATTTCAAGTAATTCCGCTTGAGTCGTATAATTCAGCTTGAAAGGTGTCAAAGTAATTCCGCACGGAATTAGATTCCGCATGGAAATTAATTCCGCTTGGAACCTCAAGCGAGTTTAGATGTAACAGTTCCGGTTTGTGCAACAAAGTGCTGCCGAAGTGTCGTCTCGCTGTAATTTGTCATCAAATCTAATAAAACGATAGTTAATGAGTATAGTGTGCTGAATTGAACTCAAAACGGCTGTTTCCGCTTTTTGTTTTGAGCATAAACTCTTCTGATCGACTCGTTCGGGTCGGAAACGATCCTGCATATATTTTCTGGGAATACATTATTTTTGGACAAAATGAGTATATATATATTTTCTAAGTGAGACTTGAAAATATATTGTTTTGGAAATATATATTGGGAATATGTTGGCATATTTTTAATTGGAATAATATATCGGAATACGACGCCAATACATGGCTAAATACACAAATACAAAAATACGAATACACATGTATGAGATACCCCCATCCTTGGGAAGGTAATATGAATATAAATACTTGAGAAGTATTGTTGCGAAAATATTGATTAACAATTATTCCAAAATTTATAAATATAATTTAGAGTTAAAATATTGATTATTTTTACAAATAATTATATACTTGGAATACTACCGAAGACACTTTAAAACGTAACTCAAAGGCACTAATCAATACCAAGTCAAGGCACGACCCGCCCGTCTAACGGACCTTAGTACGCATGTAGGTAGTCGTGCGTTCTAGAGGAAGCTTTGAGTTACATCGGATACAAGGAACGCAAAACTGTGAGTTCATGTCCCCCTTTTCTTTAAACTGTTTTGTTTATTAACTTCGGGGTGAAATACGTGTTACATACTGTTTACAAACAATTACAAATGGTATGATTATCTAAGGAATGTACTGCTAGATCACGTGAATGGGTAGGCGATTAACTTAAGACCATTAATCCTTGTATAAGGACCGAGGGGCAAGAGTGATAGATCTATTGGGTTTTGCACGCCCCACCCATGGGCCTGCGAGTTGGCCGCATGTGGTGACTATGTCGTTCCGCCAGAGGGGCCGGTATGAAATACGCATACAGGTTTGAGTACTTTCTTAATGTATTAGCTACACATTAATTGATCTATTTTTCCTTACTGCTCCATGCAAGTTTACAAGTACATACATACATACATACATACGTACATACATACATACATACATACATACATACATACATACATACATACATACATACATACATACATACGTACGTACGTACCTACGTACCTACGTACCTACGTACGTACGTACCTACGTACGTACGTACCTACGTACGTACATACATACATACGTACGTACATACATACGTACGTACATACGTACATACATACGTACATACGTACGTACATACATACGTACCTACATACGTACCTATACGTACCTACATACGTACATACATACATACATACATACATACATACATACATACATACATACATACATACATACATACATACATACATACATACATACATACATACATACATACATACATACATACATACATACATACATACATACATACATACATACATACATACATACATACATACATACATACAACATACATACATACATACATACATACATACATACATACATACATACATACATACATACATACATACATACATACATACATACATACATACATACATACATACATACATACATACATACATACATACATACATACATACATACATACATACATACATACATACATACATACATACATACATACATACATACATACATACATACATACATACATACATACATACATACATACATACATACATACATACATACATACATACATACATACATACATACATACATACATACATACATACATACATACATACATACATACATACATACATACATACATACATACATACATACATACATACATACATACATACATACATACATACATACATACATACATACATACATACATACATACATACATACATACATACATACATACATACATACATACATACATACATACATACATACATACATACATACATACGTACATACGTACATACGTACATACGTACATACGTACATACGTACATACGTACATACGTACATACGTACATACGTACATACGTACATACGTACATACGTACATACGTACATACGTACATACGTACATACGTACATACGTACATACATACATACATACATACATACATACATACATACATACATACATACGTACATACATACATACATACATACATACATACATGCATACATGCATACATACATACATACATACCTACATACGTACATACGTACATACGTACATACGTACATACGTACATACGTACATACGTACATACATACATACATACATACATACATACATACATACATACATACATACATACATACATACATACATACATACATACATACATACATACATACATACATACATACATACATACATACATACATACATACATACATACATACATATACCTACGTACCTACGTACGTACGTACTTACATACATATACCTACGTACCTACGTACGTACGTACTTACATACATACCTACGTACATACGTACGTACGTACGTACATACATACATACATACATACGTACGTACGTACATACATACATACATACATACATACATACATACATACGTACGTACGTACATACATAGTACGTACGTACATACGTACATACATACATACGTATTTGAGAAGGATTCGTGCACACATACTAAACACATGAACTCGCTCAACTTTTGTTGATATTTTTAAACTATATGCATTTCAGGGAACTAATAAGTAGATCTAGCAGGCGTTGAAAGTTTTTATGCTGCGTTTGAAATAAAGATGTCATCCATGGTCTTTGGGTTTGGTCGGTGTGTCTTATTCCTGGACGAGACACGTCTCCCAATCCTTGGTGCTACTTAATGTCTTTTAATGAGTCCTTAGTGAACTCATAAACATTTTGGTATGATTGTAAAACTTGAATTTTAAGTCTACATATTTAATCAATTTTGTTATGTTTTAAAACTTATTCAATGGATGACAAACCAATGGTTTTATCATATAGCTGTTGTTATGATTGAATGCAATGATATTAAGAAAGTCACACCATAATCACGCTTCCGCAAAAGTCAGGGTGTGACAGCTTGGTATCAGAGCTTCGATCGTAGCGAACTAGGATTCTTTCTCGAGTCTAGACTACGATCATTAGGGCTCTCACGAAAACGTTTTACAACATGTTTTCATTGCATACACAAAATGTCCAAATTCAGGGAACAAACGTTTTTACGAACAAAGGGCACAAAACACATTTCAAAACTTATGTTCATAATTCAGTCTTAGAGACTGGGAGGTTCAGTCTTAGAGACTGGGGAGGTTCAGTCTCAGAGACTGGGTGTTTCAGTCTCAGAGACTGGGTGTTTTAGTCTGAGAGACTGGGTGTTTTAGTCTGAGAGACTGGGTGATTTAGTCTGAGAGACTGGGTGTTTTAGTATGAGAGACTGGGTGTTTAGTCTGGGAGACAGGTTGGTTTAGTCTGGAAGGCTAGGTAGGTTAGTATGGGAGACTAGGAAGGATAGAGAGTTTCATGAAGAATAATGTGAATACCTGACTACATGATAAATTACCTTTGTTTGCATACACTAACTGTTAGTGATTACTATGGATATACATGTTATGAATATTATGTATCGGCACACATGTCACTTTATTTTAGAAAGCGAGATATCAGACATTGATAACCCTACGACCACCGCCACAGATAATGGGATTGCATCTGCGCCGGAGATATGTACGTCAGAAACTGAGAGTGATCCTGAGATGATGACCGGGGACGAGGACGACTTCCAACCATCCACGCTGCCAGATTTTTTGTGATGAAATTACCCTTGCTGATGGCTTCTCTGACAAGAATTCTCCTGTATCTCTTGTTTCAGTCCATGACCACTTCATCACTGGTCATCCCAATGATGAACACGCCATGGCTTTGATCCTCGACAATGCGCCTCCTGTGGACATTCCTTCCAAAGGTTGGCTACTCAACGAATAATTGATGATGATGTTGGCATGTTTATCGATGGTCCTCTTGATGACGCCCATGATGATGGAAAGTTAGATAAGAACGTTATTACAAATTTCACTTCTGAGACCCCTGTTATCAGGCTATCCTCTGATTCTAGTATACACTTGATTTCAGATTCCTTTGAGTCTACGACACTTTCAGCTTTACAGATGGTCAGGTTACCGCTTTTTGCTACAAGATACGGACGACGACACCGCTATGACTGCTACACTATTAGCTGCTCGAGATCCCACTCCTCTACACGACCTAGAGCCTGCTTCTGAGCCAACTCCTTTTTCCTTTTGGGTCGGCTTAATGTTGCACCTACTGATCCTGCGCCTTTGCTTAATCATGACTTTTTTCTTTTTACCAGACATTGCACCCCTTACATCTGACCCAGTACCCGCACCTATTGATCTCCTTATTGGTTGAGCAGTTTGTTCTTGCCCCTGCACCCGATGATGTTGCTCCTATAGAGACCGACGTCCATTGCACCGACATGCCTATCGCTTTCTTCCAGGACATACCCACACCCCGGGAAGGTACTCCAGGCCAGCACCCGCATAACGATCCTTTTGCTACAACAACATTTTCCCCAACCTCACAGGTCGCACCTTTGCTACATTCACCTCTACAACGCTGGACGAGCCATTTTGATGGTTCCTATAATATACTATGCTAATTTTTGACCCTTGCCATCCCTCACATTATAGAGGCTACACACGAGATGAGTTGCTCCTATCACATCAGCTACAATTTGAGGATATGAGTCACAGAATTTTGGAGCTTGAGCTGACACCACGTCCTCCACCTTGTCTACGCCAGTATACTTTGATCGTCCATGTTCATCACTGTCTCCTTCTGCACTCTCACATGCTGCTGTTGCACCTTTCTTAGGTGATGACGCTCGTTTCCTTACTATCCAGCAGCAGACCAGTTAATTACTTCGACATGTATACAAGCTCAAGGAGGAGCTCACACATGTTAGCAGTTTGCTCTTCATCCCTTCTCCACCTCAGTCACCAATACATTTGGTTTCTGGATTTATGCAGATAACATTACTCTTAGGCAAAGACACTACAAATGAGTTGAGATCGCGGAGATTTTTTTAAGACTACTTTTGACCACGTGATTTTGATACACTGACAGACTTATTGGGCAAGCGTAGGGTGACCCTGTGTCCCATTCGATGTGAGGCACTTCGTAGACAATGTGGTTGTGGTTGGTAAATAATGAAGGCTCAGTCGCTATGTTCTCGCTTAGCACGGTGTTGATCTGCATATTTATGATATAACTATAATGCTACATGCTTAATTGCTACGTTCCTATCAACAAGTTATGCTATAATTGTGACGATATGTGATTGATTGTTGTAACAACTTGTTGGATTCTATATGCCCAAGACACATATTAAATTGATGTGGCTAGTACGTTATGATCCAAGTCGAGTCATACCCAAATACAAGCTAGACAAACACTTATAATATTTATTTATGATATGATCAAAAAAGTAAATATTAACACTTAAAATATTTAGAAATTGGTTTTCTAAATAATTGCACTTGACAAACTAATAAATTTTATGGATAATTTATTTTGAGAGAATATTTTATTTTGTTATTTAATGGGTTGAATAACATAATAAAAATAGCATAAGTCTTATAACATATGATGTTATATTTTATAAAAGTTATAAAATATATATGTGTATGACATATATTATTTAAAAGAAAAATTGAATTTTTTTTAAATAAATAAAGTGGGCCGCCCCCTCTTCCCAAGACTAGGATGGTCCAATCAAATTGCATGCATTTGCATGGGTCTTGATTGGGTGATCTTCCCAAGCAATTTTAGTCAATCAAGTTACATGCAATTGTCATAACTAGATGGCACATGATTGGGCAAATTGGGTGGCCATGTTCTCTCTCATTCTTTTAAGACAAGTTGTTGCAAAAACTAAAGGATGGATGATCATTTACTAAAAATTATGAACTTGAAAATACTAGAGATTTCTCTCTAGAAATCGGCCATCATATGGTGGATTTAGATTTTTCAAGTTTTTAATTTCTAGTGCAAGAACTCTCTAAAATTATCTCTCATATTTTCGGCCAAGGTGGTGGTTTTATGAGGGATTTTCAAGTGAGTTTATAAGTGTAGAAATCCGAGCTAAACATAAGGTGTTTGTTGGAAGGCTTGGGGTATAAAAGCTTGAGGTCTTCTACACTTGAAGGCAATCATTCAAGAAGCATCATCTTCTTCATATCCTCTACTCCATGGAAGGTAGTATTCTAAACACCCTATGGTTGTGTTTTATTTTTGATACCATGCATGTTCGTATATGGATTCGAGATTGGGTTTTACATATAAAATGGGTTTTATATCTTGTAAGTAACATTTTTAAATAATATTTTCCGCTACGTTTTTATTTTATATGGATAAAATACTTTGATAAACATGTGAAAAACCCAACACAACTGCGTATATGCATATATGTAATACACCTCTTGGGTTTCATTCGTTAAGTAGATGCTTTTGTGCTTATGTCCTTAATAAGAACTGACCTATCCAATCTTTTTCCTAGAAGATGTTGATACAAGGAAACACCGATACCAACAACCCGTTTCCGACAACAGAGGCGGAAATGAAAGAGCGCATCTTGCAAGCCATGGCACAGTACGAGGCTCTTTGCTCCGAGCGCAGCAGAGGCATCTCAGGAAATAACCCCCCAACGGCTACACCTACAAGCAGTTCTTGAGCTGCAAGCCCTTAAATTTCGACGGTACTTGGGGTGCCGTAGCCTTTGTACGCTGGGTTGAGAAGACGGATTATGTTTTACGTGTGAGCAAATGCGCCCCAGAGCATCAGGTCACGAACGTTTCCGCACTGTTCCAAGATGGGGCTCTATCATGGTGGAACCTCCAGGTTCAGACCTTGGGTGAGGCTGCTGCGTACGCTTTGACATGGGACAAACTAAAAGAACTAATGCATGAGAAATGTTGTTCAAGAGCAGAAAGCCAGAAGATGGAAACTGAGTTTGTGACAACTTGAATTTCCAAGATTTCTATTTCGCATTTATTGCACGTTCCTGTATTATATAGTTGATTGATTTCACAATTAGTTGCTATGGAATTGTATATGTGTTGATACAATGAAGTGTGTTGTGAGATTTTGCATTGTTACGTGTTAATTGTGATAAACTTGTCAAATATGTAAACTTGGTGGTGGAACTATGAAATGGTTAGGAGGTGGTGTGCATGTGTAAAATATAATACTTAGGGAGGTGGAGAGTAATTAGTGAAATCCTAGATACTTAACCCTAATCTTATTTCACTAATCATTTGCACACAAAACCAAAACACGTACTTGTAACTCTCTAATCCCTAGCAATCATCATCACCACCATCATTGGCACAAGGCATCCGATTCCTCTATTTCTCTAGAATCATTCAAGGTAAATGTTTATTGATCATTGTAATACTTGTAAACCCTAATTGATTGTTGATTGTATCCGTCCTCGATTTCCTGTGATTCTTGTAAACCCTAGTTTCTCATGATAGTTCTGTAATTGTTGATTTGTTCTAATGATTGTGAAATGATGTTGTATGTTGTGTAATTGTTGCCTGATGTTAAGATACATGAACTATAGTTTCGTGATTGACAATTGAGTTCCAATGATCGCACTGTATGAAGTTAGGGTTTTAAGCGTTATTACGTAACTGTTGTTTATGTGAACTGTGTTTTGCTCGATGATTGAATTGCACATGATGTCTGAGTTTTGTGATAAACTATGGCCCGACCTTTAAAGCATAATATGTATCCGAGTTTAATTCATGATTGCATGTCTTTGTTTCATCAAAGAAACTCTTGCCCGAAATTCTTTATTAAGCAAAGCATAAGATCCGAGTTCCACTAGGCTCTATGGTCCGAGTTTGTATTTAAGATGGAGCCCGACTTTGTATTAAAAATGGAGCCCGAGTTTTGATAAGATGGAAGGTTCGAGTTTATTAGATGATAACTTGTCCGATTTTTTGTTTAGTGACAAGGGTCCGACTTTAATTAAACAAAGGGGGGTCCGACCTATGCTTGAATGTATTGTCCGAATGTTATAAGCTAACTCTTTGTTCGAGTTTATTGAAAGGGATGTAACCCGAGTTTGTGCCAAGCATGATGGACCGAGTTTGTAGACACAAGGTCCGAGTTTGTTGATGATCGCATAGTGTCTGAGTTTATCAAGCAAATAAGTCCGATCTTAGTTAGACTTGTGGCCCGAGTTTAAACAGGGAAAACCCCCCCATTTCCTTGTCCGACTTTTAAGTACACTTAGTTTGGTTGTGCCTTTGTCCGAGTTTGTTAATATATCAATGGAGTCTGAGTCTTATTTAGCCTGCCTGATCATGCCTGAATTGATGTTATGTTATATGTGTTTTGTCCAAATTCTAAACTGTAGTATGTTCAGCTCATGTAATTGTTAGCCAGCTAAGTTATTAACTGTGGTAATCGTGGTTAGTGTATAAATATTGTTAGTTAATGATGTGGCTAATCATGCTAACCATGATAACCTGCGTAACACGGTAAAACTCTAATAACTGCTAACCCCTGTTAGTCTACATGGTTCTGTCAAGCTTGCTAGAGAATATCAATATTTCTGCAACTGCGAACGGCACGTGTGTGAAACATGAATGTTATGAATATGACAACCTGTTTATCTGATACATGCTGTTAATTACCAAGCAATATCTGATATGAACTTGCATGCGAATATTTATGATCTTGGACTGATTTCGTATAACTACACGCTATAGGACTTAACTAATTACTTGTGAGTGCATAACCTAGCATACCGAGCAAACCAAGGTGAGTTCACGCCCTTACTAAGGCATGGGATTCCCAAGGGCTTGGGAATGGGATTAAAGGAATGATATTGACTAGATTTGTGTACGCACTTTTACTAGACTACCATACCACTGTCCTCGGTTGTGCAGGACACATACTTATGCTATTCACTGTCCTCGGTTGTGCAGGACACATACCTACAACCTACGTAGGCCTATACTTACTACTATCCTCGGTTGTGAAGGATACCTATACTTATTACTATCCTCGGATGTGAAGGATACTTATACTTCTTACTATCCTCTGATGTGAAGGATACTTATACTTATTACTATCCTCGGTTGTGAAGGATACTTATGGTTACGAGTAGTCTAGTGGTTATACAACGTGGGAAGCCCCCACCAATAGAACGTACTAACGGCCCAGTAGAGCCACCTGTTACAAACGACTTACTATTACGCATTTACTTTCTGTGAACTCGCTCAACTAGTTGTTGATCCTCTGCTGCATGCCTTGCAGGTCGTTAGGTATATGGAGCTTGCACATGGAGGAGCGGGTCGTTGTGGGCTTGGATCGTGATTATCCTATTAAACACTATTGACATTTCGTACTTAATTATGTTGGGTTTTGATTATACGCTTCCGCTAAACAATGATAACTTACTTATGTTTTGGAAACACCTTTCATATGGATTTGGTTTGGTTTAATGGCAATTTCTTTTATTATATATATATTGTTCTATATGATTGGTGGCTTGATCCTGGTCAGTCACGCTCCCAAGCGGTGATACTCCGCAGGTGGATTTTGGGGGTGTGACAGAGTTCTGGAACTTGAAGATGGAAGGTCCAAAAATAGCTGAGTACCTGGAGAAATTCCATGTTCTGTCGCGTGTTGTTCCCTACATGGTAGATCCAGATTTTAGAAGACTGAGCGTTTCATTTGGGGATTGGCACCCTAAGTCATGAGCATGGTGACGACATCAAAGCCTGCAACGATCGCTGATGTGACAACTCGCAATTTCGAGGTTTTAAACCGTTTGTTTCGTATTTATAATTGAACCTTTTACTTATTCTATTTGACGAGTTAATTATACTTAACTAAATTGTATTATAAGTTTATATTATTCAAGCGATAAATTAGAAACAGAATCCTTATCCTTTTGGAACCGACTCGAACTGTTTGAACCGGAGCCATGTTTCGCTTGTCGATTTAACCCACTCGCGTAACTCGAAACTTAGGAGGCCCAAACCATGGCATGGTTATTATACTTTTATATTAGTTGAATATATATATATACATATATATATGTATATAAACTAAAGTATACTAGATTGATGATGCATGCATTATTTATGAACTTCCAAAATGCTGGCCATCTTATCTTGTGTTCAGTGTGTACGGGCCAAGCCTCCCAAAGACTACAATTCCTTTTTTTTTTATTATTTTCTTGGTTATCGGCCCTCAAAGGATCTGTTAGTGCAGTAACGTCTGTAGCTTCCGTCAGCATGTAGTCACATTTTGTATAGTTGTGTATATATTTTGTATGTAAAGCAAGTCAGGATACGGCGTCGTTTTGTTAAGTGCTAAAGCTGCCAGCCGATCGGCTAGCCCAGCCAATCGGACAGCCCAACCGATCGACTAGGCTGTTCGATCGGTTAGCATTGTCAACCGATCGGCTAGCCCAGCCGATCGGCCAGCACTCTCACATCCTGACTCTGCCTATAAATAGTTGTTCGATCAGCTTGTTTATAACTTTTGAACCTTTGACACTTTCATATCTAGAAACCTTATGTCAGTCTGAGTTCTCTCTGGTTCTTGTACATTTTCATATCATATCAATAGAATATTAGATGGTGATTCAGAGTAGAACTTTGTCTTTGTATATCTACTATGTGATTTCGCGCATTGATCACTTATGATTCAACTACGTTTCCGAACAAGAAGATCCCATCCGAGGGACCAACAAGTGGTATCAGAGCATTAGGGAAGGTGAATCGAGATCTACAAAGACGAATTCACCAGAATTCGAGCCGTTCTTGTTGATTTAGAGACGAATTCACCGGAATTCAAGCCGTGTTTGCTGTTTCAGAAACAAATTTCGCCGGAAATTTGGTATTTCTACCGATTCAACTCAAATTTCACCGGAAATTTGACCGATTCTTCTACTTTCTTCTCAGATCTAGCATTATTTTTCACGTTGTCATCATAAAATCGGAAAAACTTAAAATTCAAAGTGATTTTACGGTTAAAATTTGACAAATTTGATATAGATCGATTCGCAATCATCAAAATTACAATCCTACAAGTTTTCATAATCAGATTCAACCTAAAACTTGTTCAAATTTATCAAAATCTATGGAAAACTGTTCATGTTTGTTGATGTCAGCCGGTCGAACGACCTAGCTGTTTCAGATATTTTTAGTAAGAAAGTGTTGCTGACATCATCAGTGTTAGCCGATCGAACGAGCTAATCGATCGGACAGCATTGTTGATATTTGATATCTTTGCTGACATCATATTGCTAGACGATCGAATACGCCAATCGATCGGACATAAATTGAGTGTTGTTTACATACTTCTGTTTGTCATTCGATCGAACTAGCTGATCGATCGAATGAGCCAACCGATTGTGGGTGTGCTGATCGATCGAACGAGCCATTCGATCAAAGTGTCTTTGTGATTACATCTTTGAAATTCAAAAAAATTTTCTAAGTGTTTGAAAAACATCTCAGGTACTTAACAATGGAAGAATTCATGAACCCGTTCAGTGAAATGTATGCTTTTGCTGGAAACAGTGGAGATGATTCAACAAACCGATCGAATGAGAATACTCCAAGTACGAGAAAGACGTTGTCTGATGCACTTAGTGTGGAAAGTGCTTATGGAACCTATAATAAGCCACCAAAGCTGTTAGCAATCGAAGAATATAATCGGTGGGCAAAACGATTCGAGGAATGGTTGAAAGCCTTCGCGTACCCCAGCTGGAAAAGCCTAAAAAACGACTTTAACAATGGAAGAAGAGATTTTGAAAACATGTCTGAAAATGAAGAAATCGAATACTTTGTGGCTGAACAGAAATGTATAGCTTTGATTAACTAGTCAGTGAGAGAAGATATAATCTCACTGATTGAGCATTCAAACGCAAAGGATCTTTGGGATAAATTACAAAAAAAATGTGTGGGTACTGCAGAGATCATCAAAAACAAAAAGAAATTACTAAAGAAGGAATTTGATCTGTTAGGATGTCTAAAGAATGAGTCTGTTCCAAAAATGATTGAACGTTTTGGGCATCTAAAGCTGGAGTTGGCGATACATGGGGTTGAATTTACTCAAGAAGAGCTAGTTGACAAGTTATTTGATTCTTTACCAGACGAAATGGATTGACAATACTTCGCATTGATGATCAAGAATACAATCCAGCCAAATGTACTAAGAGTTGATTTGCTGATAGAGAAACTTAAGAGTCATGAGCTCAAAATAAAGAAAACACATAAAGTCAATCACTCGTTATATCAAAAAAATGTGGAACTTTATTATCCAAAGAGCTTGATTCAAAAGACAGGATCTCCGAAAACAGCCTTCACTGCAGAAAGTTCACAACCAAAGAATCAAGAAACCTCACACAGTGTTTTTCATGGAGGAATGTCTTCTAATACCACAAGTCAAGGACCATCTTCAACCACATCAAACCAACAGCAATCAGCACCAAAAAATGTCTTTCAATGTAACATCGCTGTTGATTTGAAAAATGGTCAAAATTTCAGGGAGGAGTCAGTGAAACAACAGTGAAACAACAGATGGTTTTCTTAGCATCTGTATTGGAGTCATATGAGGGGTTAGTAGCTGGGAAGATTGGTAAAACCAACATGACGAAAGAAGATTATGATCAGATAGATCCTGAAGAAATGGAGCTGATCGATATTCGTTGGGCTATAGCCAGTGCTGTTCGTCGAGCACAGCGTTTCATGGAAATTACCGGCAGGAAAACAATTGGTGGTCCGTCTACCAAATTGGGTTTTGATAAATCTAAAGTGACATGCTTCAAATGCAAACAAAAAGGTCACTTTAAACGTGAGTTCAGAAACGAGTATGCTGACGACTCTACTAATCCGTTCCGGGAAGATTACTATAAGAAAGCCATTTACCATCAGAATAAATCGGAACCTCCTAGGTTGAAGCAGATTGAAGAAAAAGATAAGCAAAAGTCAAGAGCTCTAGAGGTCATTCATGACGATGAAGGATATGACTGGAGCGAGATATTGCCTGAGGAAGACGCAGTTGGTTACGCGTTCGCAGCAAGAAAGATTGTTCCGTTTAAAGACACAAGATCAAAAGAAGAAAAGTTTGTAAACAAAAGAATGAAAGCCCAAACAAAAGTAAGTAGAATCTATACCATTTACAAAGAAGCAAAAAGGGCTAAAAGATGGGATCCAGACAGAGAGTGCTACCTTAATCCTCAAGGTAATATCGCAATCGATCCCGATTCACTCAGTGTTGATGCAATCATTCAGTAATATGCTGAAGAAGAGGAAGCTAGACAAAGAGAATGGTGGGGTGAAGGTGAAAAGAAAGTGGAAGAGAAAGAAGAAAAGGTAAAGTCGGCAGAAAAGAAGATTGATGATGGATTGATATATACATCACAAGAGCTCACAGCCGAAAATCTGATGAAGATGGCAGACAAAGTTCTAGCTGCAAAAGAACTGGAGGTAGATTCTAGTTGTGGAACTAAGTCAAACGGCCAGGTCAGTCAGATTAATACAAATCAAGTGTCAGGTAAGAAAGAGAAAAGCGAAAGTGACTGCAAGAACTGTAGGAAAAACTGCAAAGATTGTAGTACTATCACTTAATCAATAACAAAAAGGTTGAAGATCTGACAAAAAGAGTTAGAGAGGTAGAAAACCAGATCTTAAACCGGGATAAATTGCTTAAAGCTTCGAATGATCGTGCAAAAGAGTTAAATGAAAAAATTGAAAGTGATAAAGGTGACACAGAAAGAACTAAGAAAGAAAATGAAAAACTCATTCTTGAAAATCGTCACATCACTGAAAACTTTGAGAAGCTTAAGCGAACGGTTAAAGATTCGAATGATCGAAATGGCAAAACAACAAAAGAGAATGTTCAACTGTCGGGTGTGTTAAGGGTGAAAGAGGAATTGATAAATAAACAATTGGATGAAATTGCTAACCTGAAGCTTCAATTTCAAGAAGCAAAAATTGAAAACGAACGCATCCAATTAAAATTAACTAGCTACAACTCCGCAAGCTTTGTGTTTGCAGCACATTGTTCTGAAACCCATCGGGAAAAACAAAGCTGGCGAAGATGTATTTTCGGACGGAACTGGGGTGGGATATCATCAAGTTCCACCACCCGTTTTAAACAATTTCTCAAAGAAAAGGTCTGGGCTGGTTAATGATGAGGAAGAGTTAAAAGAAATAAAACTTCCAGAGTCAATTGATGTTACATTCTCATCATCATCATCTGATGATAGTGTTCAGACTGATATTGTTAAAAGCATGGCTGAAAGTGTTTTGGAGTCTGATTCAAATGAAGATGATGGATGTTCCTTGGATAAATACATTCTGAAACAAAAATCCATGAACAATTAAAATGAAGAACCAAATCTTGTCATGTACAAGATGTTGGGTTCAGATAAGTTGTTTTCGGATTCTGAGTTTCCAATTGAGAATGTAAATGTGAACAAATTGAAAAATGTTTACAAATTGGTCGAAGTTGAGTTGTCAGAAGTGAACAATTTGAGCAAAACAAAAAGACAGATGAACTTTGAAAAAGATAAAGCTTACTACAAGAAACCTGTTGTTCCACCACGTTTTTCTAATAACAAACGAAAAAACTGGTCGGGTGAATATCAAGGGGGTAAGTCTTATCAGAAGAAAAATGTTCAAAACAAGAAGCCTGTTGAAAAGAAAGTGTTTGTGAACAGTTCGAGTTCATTTTCTAATGAAGAACCTAAAATCTTTTCAAAATCAAACAAAAGAGTTCTTTAAGGAAAAGGCCTCACAACCTCAGTCTGAAGGCACAAGTCGGGTAGCTGACACCCGAACATGCTTCAGATGCAATCAAGTTGGGCATATTGCACGAAAATGTACCAATTTGAAGCCTAAGACTGAAGTCGTTGAGAGTCAAAAGAAGAAAGATGATGTGAGAGGAAAAGCTCCATTGATTGTTCAGAAAAAGAGTTTGAAAAATGACAACACCAAAGTCAAAACTGAACCCGTAAAGAAAGTGGTAACTAAAAATGAAAAATTTTACAAACGGGTCGCAACAACTCAACAAACATGGAAGCCGAAAGTTGCTGAGATGAGAGCAAGTGGTTCAAAACCAAGGGTTTCTGAGATAGAAAAACAATCATCTTCTACCACATCGGTAAAGATGAGTGTTCCTTTGGATCTTTATGAAAAGATTGAAAAAGAAAAATCAAATTCTGAAAAGAAATGGGTGGCAAAGAAAGACCAACCATCTGGTCAACCTAAAAAGGATGAGTTGTTCACACTTAAAGAGGTTGAGGTTGAGTCTCAAGAAAGCTTGAAATTAAATGATAAAAACTTTCCACCACTTTACACAACAAAATCTCGCATCAAACTTGAGTTACCTAAGTCCAAAGAGGCTTGGGTAGCAAAATCTGTTTGATTGTGTATGAATTGCTGGAGCTTCCTCGATCGCGAAGCATGAATCAGCATCCTTATTGAAATGTTTTAATCATTATTGGTTTATGTTTAGGATCTTCCACAACTTGTTTCAAGATGGATCATGGATAGTGGAGCCTCCAGACATATGACAGGGAAGACTGCATTATTGTACGATGTAAGGAATATAAATGGAGGATATGTTGGATTCGCGGGTAATCAAGGTGGTAGGATCATTGGTGAAGGAACATTATCCAATAGGATTGTGACGTTTGAAAGAGTTAACTACATTGCTGAGCTGGAGAATAACCTACTAAGCGTTTCTCAGATCTGTGACAGAAAGTATAGCACTCACTTCACTGACAAATAGTGTTTGATTCTAAAACCGGGTTTTGTTGTCCCCGAAGAATGGGTCATCATGAGGGCACCAAGAGTCAACGACTTGTATGTATTGGATATGAGCATAGCAATGACAACCACGGGTCAGGCCCATTGTTTTGTGTCTAGAGCAACTGAGAAAGAGTCAAGATTGTGGCATCGAAAGATGGGGCATATACATCTTAGAAAAATGAATCATTTGGTACACATTGATTTGGTTACAGGAGTTCACATCAAAGGTTTTCATCTAGAAGGGGAGTGCATAAGTTGCATTAAAGGCAAACAGAAGAAAAAGTCGCACCCAAAAAAGCAAGTCAATTCAGTTTCACGACCTTTGGAAAGACTTCACATGGATTTATTTGGTCCTGTGAATGTCAAAAGCATTACAGGAGATTACTGCTGTTTGGTCGTCACTGATGATTATTCTAGATTTTCATGGGTATCTTTCTTGAAGACAAAGGATGAAACGTTTGACAGTCTAATGGCGTTATTCAAAAGGATTGAGAATTTGTACCAGAGGTGTATCCGAAGAATAAGAAGCGACAATGGTACTGAATTCAGAAATAACAAGATGGAAGAATTTTGTGAAAAAAGAGTTATATTGCATGAGTTTAGTGCTCCGTACACTCCGCAGCAAAATGGAGTAGCAGAACGCAAAAACCGGACAATAATCGAGACAGCCAGAACAATGCTCGCAGATTCAAAACTTCCAATAAATTTTTGGGCTGAAGCTGTTTCCGCCGCATGCTATACTCTTAACAGAGTTCTCACCGTCAAGAAATTCAACAAAACATGCTTTGAATTAATCAATAACCGCAAACCTAATTTGAAGTATCTTGAACCGTTCGGGTCAACCTGTACGGTGATGGAACCTTTTGGAAATTTTGGTCCCAAGTGCATTGAGGGTATATTTGTTGGATATGCAAGTCCTTTGCGTCGTGTCTTCGTTCCAAGAGAAAAGCGGATTATTGAAGCTGCAAATGTTGAATGTCAAGGTCACACGATGCCTCCTCAGAACCCAGGAGATTCATGGCGTTATCACTACGACACTTTGTGGGATTCGTTTGATGTGATGGAAGAACCTGAAGATGAAGAAGACTTCTTTGATGAGTTGGATATTCTTAGAGACTATGAGTCATCAGAAGAAAGATTTCCAGCAAAGTATTCTAGGCAATCTCAGAAAACTTCAAATGACAATGAAGCAGGTCCTAGTAATGCTGGTGAACAAGATGATACTCCACATTCTCACGATAATAGGATGACAATAAATGATGAAACAACATCTGATATCGGTCCAACATTTGATCATGGTGATTCAGAATCTGAGGGGGAGCAAATCTAGATCTTAGATCAAGCATATCCTATAAGTGAAGAAGGTGCAAATCAAAATGTGACTAATCTGCAAGGCAATGTAGATGTTCCGAGTGAAGTAATGCCCAGAACTCTTTCATATCATCCAGAGGAGCTGATCATCGGAGAGCTTCAATCAGGAGTTCGCACCAGACATCAAATTGGCCAAGGGCTTACAAGTTTTTATTCTTCAATAGCACCTTTACAAACTGAATTTTCACTATGCTGAGGGTCACAGGAAAATCAACACCAAATAGGTGTTCAAGTGTAAGAGAGACGACAGAGGAGTAGTTGTGAGAAACAAAGCTCGACTTGTTGTTCAGGGCTTCAGTCAACAGGAGGGAATTGATTTTATTGAAGTGTACGCTCCTGTGGCACGACTAGAAGCAATCAGAATTTTCCTAGCATTTGCATCATGGAAAAACTTTAAAGTATACCAGCTTGATGTGAAGTCGGCCTTTCTCTACGGTAAAGTGAAGGAGGAAGTCTATGTGGGACAACCACCGGGCTTCGTCGACCCACACCATAAAGACAAAGTTTATCTCTTGGATAAAGCGTTATATGGCTTACACCAGGCCCCGAGAGCCTGGTATGAAACATTATCTCAACATCTGTTAGCCAATCACTTCATCGGGGGAACAATAGACGCTACCCTCTTCACAAAGATAGTCGACGGTCACCTGCTGATAGTACAAATTTATGTGGATGACATAATTTTTGGGTCAACGAACGAGAACTTGTGCAAAGATTTTGAACAAGTGATGAAGCAAAAGTTTGAAATGTCATCAATGGGAGAAATGAAATTCTTTTTGGGACTCCAAGTTGATCAACTTCCTGAAGGAATTTTCATATACTAGACGAAGTACGTTCATGATATTCTAGAGAAATTTGGAATGTCAGGTTCTACTCCTGCAGCAACCCCATTAGCAACAAATCATGGGATTCACCCAGATCTCACCGGAGACAGGGCAGATGAAACACTTTATCGTTCCATGATCGGTTCATTGATGTATCTAACTGCTTCAAGGCCCGATATTATGTATCCGACGTGCCTCGCAGCAAGATTTCAATCTATCCCAAGAGCCTCGCACTTGATCATTGTGAAAAGGATATTACGCTACCTGAAGGGAACTCCATCGTTGGGGTTGTGGTATCCTAGAAAAGGCGACTTTACGCTCGAAGGGTATTCCGACTCGGATTTCGGATGCTGCAAAGTCAATGCTAAATCAACAACTGCAGGATGCCAGTTCTTTGGACCTCGCTTGGTTACCTGGCAACGTAAGAAACAAACATCTGTGGCGCAATCCAAATGTGAAGTAGAGTACATATCTGCCAGCAGTTGCTACTCTCAGATCCTGTGGATACAGCAACAGATGCGCGACTATGGTTTGCAGTTTCTTAACACTCCTCTTTTTGTTGATAATGAGGCCGCAATAAATATAACAAAAAATCCGGTACATCAAGCTAAAACCAAACATATAGAAATTCATCATCACTTTATTCGCGATTGTTTCGAGAAAAAGTTGATACGAATTGAGAAAATCCACACTGACGAGCAAAAAGCCGATCTTCATACCAAAGCATTTGATAGAACACGTTTTAAATATCTTTTAAAACTAAATGGTATGATGCTCTTTTCGGTGTCGGATGGAATCATTGGCGTTGATGAGGATACCACTGTAGATGATGTTGATAAACAATCTGCAATGGTTTGTCGATCTTTTACCTGTTTTGGTCTTTAAGGGGAGATAGGTATATTTATATATACTTTTAGAAAATCCAAAAACATTAAAAAATCAAAAAGCCAAAAACATGATAAAATTTCAAAATCAAAAAACAATAAAAAAATAAAAAAGAGCTTGTGTAATAAGTGAAAATGATAGTACATCAGCTAGACGGTTTCTGTATGCTAAAGAATGGTAAAGAATATAGCTTTTAACAGTCTTACTCTTACTGATGATGTGTCAATAGGTTTTTATACAATTAGTAAAATTGTTTGGGATATAAACACAAAAATTCAAACTTAATTATTTGGTGAGGAACACTACTTGGATATATAGGTAACCCCTAAAATCTCGTTTGAAAAGTCTCTTATTCTAATATACTAGGTCTTTATACTCAATGATGTCTGGGGTATTATTCCGGGACTTCTACTGAATGGAAGTTCTGACCTAGTCCTTGGATAATACTTTTCGTAAATGCTTGAAACATAGCATAAGCCCTCAGCAGATTAAACAATAAAATTGATAATCATTGCTGTTGTAGCTAAAAGATCCTCTAAAGGGGACATACCGATAAGTCGAAGCTGATATCTCTCTGTGCATACGGAAGTATCGACCTGAGATCCCTCAGCCCTCGCATTTAGCCCCTAAATTATGGACAAATATCATTGTAATATATTCATCTGTAAGACTGAATACTGAGAATTGGATACGGGAGTATATTCAAGAGGTGGGACACATAAATAAGTTTATGTTCTTAATTCACATAATTCGTATCCTGAACTAGTTGAAACTTGTATGAAAATTTAAGATGGATCCGTATATTGACAATCAAAGTAAATTGTTTAAAGCTTATAATGTTTTCAAGCTTAACGGTACTTGAAACATGTCGGTAGCCGATATGATTCCCTAACACGCTCACCAAAAATATGTCTGTAAATAGATTACTTTGATTAACTTCTGTGTTTCAGTTTCTGTTATTCATTTCTAGTCTAGAATCTGCATTGAAAAATTCAAAAAGATTTTTCATTTCTGCTTTATTTTTGACAAACCAAAGCAGAGAGTTAATCTTCAGATTCACAGTCTGATGGAGATGCTGGAAGTTGTTCTGAACTGAAAGACGGGTTGGGAGCTAATCTTGATACAAATAGAGAAAATGAAAAGTCAAAATGCAAGTTCATTAGTTTGAAACTTGTGAATTTTCAGAAAAATGTTGATTAAAACATCAGTATGTCTTTGCTTCGGGTCAACCAAGGTCATTAAGTTGAACTTGGTAGACAAATTAAGTACCTAGGGTCATTAATTTGGACCTAGATACTTAAGTGGATTTCTCGAACACTGATAGTGTGAAAAAGGTCAAAAAGTCAAATCGGTTTGAAAGTCAAAGTGACATGGATCGAACAGGCTAGCCGATCGGCTAGACCAGACGATCGAATAGCCTAGCCGTTCCAGTGCCACCCTATAAATAGGAGTTCTTGTGTCATTCAAACGGTTACACACTTCGATCGAACAGAACTCTCTCTTAGCCGATTCACTGATTTCACTAAATTTCTTGATTCTATTTGCATCATATCATTGATTTGTTGGTGTGCTCATCATTTTCAATGGCAAAGGTATGTGTTTCACATTCAAATCTTTGAATTTCATCATGTTCATCATGTTCTTCATCTGTCGGAGCTTAAAATCTTAGATTTAAGAAAATTTAGGTTGTTTTGATAAAATCTGTTCATAGGGTTTTGATCGCATTGACAAGATCTACATGTTTACAGTTTCAATTTTTGAAAAATCATGACTAAACTCTATAGATCTGAGATTATGTGGTTACGGCTGTCGGCAGTTCTTTCGAGAAATTAGACTCTTTGTAGGATGTTTTAGATATAGATAAGCATAGGGTTTTGATCACGATAACATTAGGATTCTAGATCTATGCTTAATATGTGTTTTTATGGATAAAATTTTTTCATCATCTGTTAGTGTTCCTAGCCGATTCTGTGACAAGATGCTAGCCAATCGGCTAGACCAGCCGATCGAATAGAAACGATGTTTATCAGCTTGTGTTAATGCATAGGGTAGTTCACTGTTGATGACTTGAAATTTGTGCCAAATGAATGCTATGAAATCTGAGTGTTAGAATCTTTTGATGAATGCTAGTTGATCGAATAGCATTGCCAGCCGATCGGCTATCCCAGCCGATCGAATAGCAAATGCTAGCCGATCGAACAGCATGTCATCATACCTTTTTCTTGATCAAAGTGCTAACCGATCGAATAGCAACTGCTAGCCGATCGAATAACAACTGCTAGCCGATCGAAGAGCATTTGCTAGCCGATCGAATTGGAATTGCTAACCAATCGAAGAGCATATGCTAGTCGATTGAGCAGCATTACTTGTTGATAGGATAGCATCCATTTTCCACCTAGATTTCCGTGCATAAGACTGCCAACCGATCGAAGAGCATTTGCTAGCCGATCGGACATCATTTGTAAAAACTTCAAATTTTGCTAATCGATCGAATAGCATTGCTAATCGATCGAACACCAAACATTCTTTCAACATTCACATAATATGTAACAGTTCGATCGAACAACATTTCTAACCAATCGAACAAGATTTCCTATTCGATTCATAAGACATGTTAACCGATCGAACAACCACTGTCACTTTATTCATTTCTAACCGATCAAACAGCAATGCTCCTCGATCGAACAGACCAGTCGATTCTCTAGAGTTATCATATAGAAAATTCAAGTGTTAGAAAAATTTTCAAAATTTTCATCCTTATGCCTCTATATTTGTTCAAATGATTTATACTGAATATTCTTGCAGGGACGAGGTAAAGATACAGACAAGGGTCATAATGTACCTTGTACAATTGATGTTGAGTCGACAACTGGTTCTGTGTTAGAAAAGATGGCAACATTTTTTAGAGAGAGCAGAATTGCTAAAGCGATGTCAAATAGAACTGTGGTTTATGAATCACATGTTAGAGCATTCTGGGATACAACAAGGTTTGATGAAACATATAAGATGATTCATGCTGTGTTAAGAAAGAAGGATAAAGATGGAAAAGATATAGATGTTGGGATTGAATTTAGTGTTGCAGATGTGAGAAGAGTTCTTGATCTACAAGATTCTGATGATGATCCGACGATCATGTCAGAACGTCTTGTAAAAGGTTTATGGTGCAGAATGGGTTTCACTGGACACATAAATAGAAAAATGTATAAAAGATGCTTCTCCAAAGCATATCGGTACTTGATGCATTGTATGGTGCATTCAATGGGTCATAGGAAGGGTGCATATGATGAAGTTGCTGATTATATCATGAACATTATAGCAAGCTTGGTGTTGAACAGAAAATACAACATTTCTCAAGTGATATTTGAGTATATGAAGGAGAATTGCCAGGCTAAAGAAGACAAATACATCATGTATCCTAGATTTATTATGATGATAATCAATGACAAGATCCAAGATCTTCCAAAGGATAGTGATGATGTGTTGGAGATGAGCAATGTAAATATGGTCACAATTGGTAGAATTACAAAAGATAAGGATGTGAAAACCAAGCAGATGATATGCAGAATAAAGGATAAAGAGTATGTTGCTCCTGAAAACGATAAGTGGAGGCATGACAATAGTGAATCAGACAATGAAGACACAAAGATGAATGAAATGGTTGAGAAAAAGACTAGGTGGTGGTGCGTCAGAGATGGAAAACGAAAAAGGACACCTAAGTCATCCCCTGCGGTTGTTATTCCGAAAGATGGAGAAAAGGGTATAGTGAAAGGGGGAGCATTAAGACACTTAGATCACATATACTTTAAATGTTTCTAATCTTGTTGTCTATGTTTGTCTTGTAGGGTCTTCTGGAGAGCCACAGCAGAGGTTAGTTGATGAGACAGTTTTAGAGCCATCTCTGGTGATTGAACAAGGAGCTGAGCTATTAAAGCAATCTTTGGAAAGTTATTTGAAAAAGAATGAAGAGGTTGCATCTCAACAAGCTCAAGAAACAAGTGCTCATGTTGAAAAGGCTACAAGGGTTGAACCGGAAACAGAAGCTCAAAGTGGTTCAAGTGATGAAGATTCTGAAGCCACACAATCTGATTCTGAGTTGATTCCTGAAACGCTTGGAAGAGGAAAAGCTCAATTAAAGAAAAGGCCTTCAAAGAAACAAAAGGGATCAGATGAAGAAGATTCTCCATATGATCCTGAAAAATCAAAGAAGCAAAGAAAGAAAAGAAAAGCAGCTCCAGCTGGAATCATTCCAAGAAATGTCAGGGCGAAGAAGTCGGGAGCTGAGTCTCAAAAGGACAAAGATGGAAAGAAAGATCAACATGTTCAGAAAGAAAAGACTCCTGTTGTTGATATTCCTAAAGAGACAAAGGAGAAAACAAAAGAAGTTCCAGTTGTTGAAACAGAAAAGAAGACAGGTGATGATGATTACGTCGAGATCACAGGATTTAAGGCAGCCAGTCCTAAACCTATTCAACAAGATATTCCTGGGTCATCGCATCAGAAAGAAGCAGATTTCAACTTTGATTTTGATGATCTTGGTACTACTACCGAGATTTTCTCAGAAGATCTTCCTGAAGGTGACAGTGATATGTTCAATGATAAAGCAGTCAAAGAACTAATTCAGAAGGTCAACAAATTGGAGAAAGAAAAGGCTAAAACAGAGTTGGAACGAGATATTCTTAAGAAGCAAGTTGATCTCTTCATGAAAGGTCATGATCAGTTAAGAGAAGAATTGATGCAACAAAATGAAGAAGTAAACAAGGCAAGGAATGAAGCTGAAGAAAACTCTAAGCTGTTTGATCTGTTGTCTGCTGAAATAACTGATCTATGTTTGAAGATAAAGAAACTAGAGGAGGTGAACCAAACTTTAAACCAGCTTCTTAGTGAAATGAGTGAAGCTTCTTCAAACGAGATGAAAGCGATGAAGTTGGAGATGGAAGCTATGAAAGTTGATAAAGTGATGAAAGATCAACAACTTCAGATGTTAGTTGCTGTGGTTGAAAGTCATCTAAAAATGAACATTCATGCTGCATTTGAAGAGATTGATGTGATAAAAGCAAATGAAAGAAGAATGGAGCGTGAACGTCGTTTAGCTGAGGAAGCAACTCAAAAGAATAAAGGAGTGGTTGAAGAGGTTCAAGTAGTTGATGCATCATTAAGATAACCTGATGTTGGTGGTTCTTCTTCACAACAAGATGCTGAAATGATTGAAGTTGTAGAAGTTCAAGAACAAGAAGTAGTGGAAGATGATCAGGAAATGGTTGAAGCTGAAGAGCCGCATGAACCAGAATTCTTAATTGTTGGTGAGCCTTTCGAGCCTCTTGATATTGATAATGTTCTTCGAAGAGTTGAAGTTATTCAAGAAGATGAAGAGCAAGAGAAGTATTACTGCTTGAATGGAGAACAAATCAATTTGTGCTAGTTGGTAATGCTTATGCTATGCCGTACAGTGGTCAAGTGATTGCACGTCAACTGAAAGTCAATGAAAGGCGTAGACAAGCAATGATAGCTCGAGCTGAGTTAGTTGATGACGATTCTGATGATGAATTATTTGAAGATGAAGAAGAGGAGGATGATGATAAGAAAAATGACAAAGCTGATGATAAATCTGATAAAGATGATAAAGACGATGACGACAATGATCAAGGTGCTTCTGAATTGTTAATCAAGGATCCAGCTGTTCAAGAAAAGGTGGATGAGTTGATGAACAATGAAGTTAATGAACAGGAGGATGAATTTCAGAATGAAGCATCATCGTCTGGAAAACAACCTGTTGATCAGGTACTCCTCTCGAATCCTACTGTCATTCATTTAAATGCTCAACAACAAGGAGAGGTAGAGGTTAGAAAAACAAGGGCTGAAATGCTTGAAGAATTGGGGTTAGAAGATGGAAAATTCAAGTTTGATATTGAAGATGAAATTCCTCAGTCTCCTGCAAAAGATTTTGAGCCAAGATACCCACATGAAGCTGATCATTATGACGAAGTGATTGTTGAATATGCTTCTGATTCAGAAGAAGATGGGATTGATTTCCACTATGAAGGAGAAGATGCTACTTTTCCGTCGTTTGCAGAAATGTTTAAAGATAAGAATGAAGACGAGATTAGAAGAAAGATTGTTGAAAAGATTTCTACTGAAGATATTCCTGAACCAATTCCAAGAGAGATTTCTGCAGAAGAAAGAAAAAGATGGTTCAAGAACATGCCAAAAGAAAGAAAAACTCTCAGGGCTCTTCAATTCATCACACATAGCAAAAACATTTCTTGGGGAGACATCCTGTCTTGGGGTTATTTAGAAGATCTTAAGGTTTATGCTATCAGACGGGAGCAGGGTGTTCAATATTTTGAATTCTTATCTGATATTGCTACTTTACCTTGGTGGGACGTAGATAAATTGGTGATAACGAAGAATATTAAACAGTTCTACTACGGTCCAGAAGTTCGTGAACACGATCAGGAATTGTGGAACTACATCAAACTACAAGCATCAAATAATTATCCAGATTGGAAGCCACAGTTCCCAAGGCAAATTGTTACTTACCTGGAGAATGCAGAAAAAGATATTACTTTGGATGTAAAGCCTCCCAGGTGTTGAAAGAATATGCCACTCAGAGCCATTGAACAAGATTTTCATGATCTATTCAAGCTTGGCTATACAATCCATCTACAGCTGTGGCAGTGATTTCTTTGTATGACAAATCCACCGGAGAATCTCGAAGAATCAGTATCTTTGTTGGTGCAGTCATCTGTCGGCTTCGTCTTAGTGTCAAGTCTAGGCTACGGTGCGGATCTGATCGGGGATGACATCACGAGTGACATCACCTAGGTGACATCACAAGTGATGTCATCATTCAAATATTACAAAAGTGGCCGATTATATTATCATTCTATTCAATCAAAATATCAAATGCAAGTTGTTTGTGATAGGACCTTTTGATGGTCCAGTGAGATGCTTTGGTTTGAAGGTCCAATGATATGCAAGTATTAGAAGACAAAAGTTCTTGAATGAGTCAACTATAAAGGTTTCGATGATTTGTCAAAGATTAAAAGTTGAACCGTCTTTATGACATGGTGGAACCGCCTATTCGGACACATGTGGAACCGCCTATTCGGACAGATGTGGAACCGCCTTTACGGCATGTCATTTCGGGCGGTTCCAAACTAGTATAAATAAGCTTCTTTGTAAATTCATTTGTAACGTTGTTCGAAACTGATACCGAGGTGCTGCCGGTATTTCCTCTTACTGTAATTGCTGTTATATCAATATAAAAGAGGATTAAAGTGTGAAACAAGCTGTGTATACGTTCGTTTCTTTGTTTCCGCCGCTGAAACGGATTTGAGGTCTTCCGAACGACTCGTTTAGGTCGGAAATCGATCCTACAATTGGTATCAGAGCCAAGGAGGAGGAGATCTCGCATATACAGCTCGTTGTTCATCATTTTTCTGCTTCTACACCTTTCTTTTTCGAAAAACGCAACTTTTTACGGTCAAAATTGCTTCAAATTTACATATTGTGTGCGGAATGATGATTTAACAAAACCTGGAAGTTTTCAGACCTTAATTCGGCTTAAAAGTGATTAAAATTGAATTTTCGCTCTAAAAGCGGTTCGTGTTTGCTGACGTCATTTCTGGAACCGCTCGAAATACTGTCTGGAACCGCTCGAAATATTGTCTGGAACCGCTCGAAAATTCTGCATGACTCGCTCATAATGACGTTTTTGAACCGCTCATAGAAACATTCTTGAATCGCTCAAAAGTGTAACGTGTGGACCGCTCATTAGACCTTACCTGGATCGCTCATAGGAATTCTTCACGTGGTTCGCTTGTCTGACAATGTTAACATGACTCGCTTTTATGACATCGCTTTTATGACCACCGCCCAAACTGCCCAATCCTTTGTGTAGCTACTGCCCCATTTTGCATGTTCTACCGCCAATTTAAGTAAAGTGAACTAACCGTCCAAGATTGTTGTTGGCCACTAAGTGTCAAGTATTAAAAAAAAGTATTATGTGTTGATTGCTGTTAGGTCACCGCCCAACCTTACCTATTAATCAACCGCCCCTCTTGCCAAATCAAATTGCAAATTTGTTGTCGTCCACTGGAATTTGTGCAGCCCTATAAAGTGTGTTTGAGTTTTTGTTTAGACCGCCCAAAAGTTTATCCATTAAACCTTTGTGGCCCAATCATCCAGTTCGTTTAAAGAATTCTGTTTGCTTGGAAGTGAGGTTCAAGTTCGTACAGTTTGGAGTTCACAGTTCTCAAAGGCTCAGTTCATTTGAAAGTTCGTCAGTTTGTGCGAAAAAGTGTCAAGTCATCTGTATTTGATCCGAGTCATTGCTGTCCGCTCTGTGTGTCAACCCTCAATCCGCACAGAATTGATCATCAGTTCGAGTACCAGTTTGTTTCCATTATTTGATAAATCTTTAAACTGATTGTGTTTTTTGTTTGTATGTTTTCAGGTATTGCTCGAAGTATTATCTGATTCTTGAAGCATGGATTCTGATTTTTACAACGCGTTTGCTACACCGAGTACTCCAGCCGCGATTGCTCAAGCCATGAATCTTGAAAATGAGACGGGAACCACCCAGAAACCCCCGAAACTTATGAGTATTGAAGAATACTACGGGTGGAAAGATCGGTTTGAAAACTGGGTTCAGGCAAATCATCTCAGATCGTGGGAATGCATTTTGAAGAAGTATTCGTTACCGAGAACAGAGATGAATGTTGTAAAAGAAATATCCGAATTCTCAGATCAAGAACGTGCAATGTACAGAGCAGAGAAAATGATGATCAGTTTATTACAGCAAGCAATCAAAGAACATATATTCATTCTGTTAGAACATGACAAAACTGCTAAGTCAATATGGGATGCTCTTCAGGTCAAGTTCGACGGTAGTGCGAGCATGGTTAAAAGCAAAAAGGCATTACTCAAGAAAGAGTTCGATCTTTTTAGCAGTTTACCAGGAGAGGATACTAAGGCGCTAATTGAACGATATTGTCACTTAGTGAGATCATTAACAATGATTGGTGTTGATAAACAACGTGAAGAGTATGTGGATAAATTGGCTGACGCGTTACCTCAGAAAGAGTGGGGAACGTATTTGATGATATTGAAAAACACGGGTGTTTATGACGGACTGACAATTGGGCAATTTATTGAAAAATTAGAGGCTCAGAATCTTGAACAGCAAAAGATCGCTAGAATGAACAGTCCTGGTGGTCAACAGGATGTTAAAATGTACTATAAAGGTAGTGTTCCAGTTTCTGAAGCTGAAAGAAGTCCAAAGATTCAAACCGCCTTCAGTGCTGGAGATCCATCTGAGAAAGCTGATCAGGGTTCAAATAAGAGCAGCAGCGGGTTTTCATCGTTTCCGAGTGTGAATCCGAAAGAGACTAACACAAGCTTTCAGTCTCAGAGTACGAAAACCGGAAATGGATACATAATTCAGTGCAACATAGCTCTCAATCTTCCAGAAGGTCAAAGCTTCTCTGAAGACACTGCTAAAGATCACATGGCACTGCTGGGTTCAGTTCTGTTATCTTATGAAGGTCTAGTTGCTGGTCGGATCGGAAATCCTATGCTCACTAAAGAGGATTACGACCAAATAGACGCCGAGAAATTTGAAAAAGCCAAAAACATGATAAAATTCAAAAATGAGTTTTGTTGCGAAAAAGAGGAAATGATAGTACATCAGTGGACAATCACGGCACGCTAAAGAAATGAAAAGTTAAAAAGTGTTAAACAATCTTACTGCGGATGTGTCAGTAGATTTTCGCACATTTAGTAAATTGAAACGAGATATAAACCTAAATCAAACTTGCTTAATTTGTGGGTAACTATTCTTGGATATATGGGTAACCCCCGAAATCTTGTTTGAAAGGTCCCGTATTCTGAGATACTAGGTCTTTATACTCAGTGATATCTGGGGTATTATCCCGGGACTTCTGCTGTATGGAAGTACTGACCTAGTCCCCGGATAATACTTTCTGCTAAAGCTTTGAAACATAAGCTTCGCCCTCAGCATGCTGATGAAACAATAAAATTGATAGTCGCTGCTGTTGAAATGCAAAAAGATCCTCTAAAGGGGACCCACCAAAAGTCGAGCCGTCATCTCTCTGCTGAACGGAAGTTCTGACCTGAGCTCTCACGGTTTTGCATTTAACCCCTTTACAGATATCAGCTGTGGTATACTCACCTGTAAGACTGAATATTTGGGATCTGGATACGGGAGTATATTCAAGTGGAGTGATACACAATTAAGTTTAAGTCTCTAAAACATTAATTTCGTATCTCGAATCAATTGAAATTTGTGTGAAAATTTAAGTGGACAAACATACTGACAATCTAGGTAAATTGTTTAAAACTGAGAATGTTTAAAGCTTAACGGTGTTGGTGATTTGTCTCAAAACTGATATGATCCTCTTGCACGAGCTCACAAAAAATATTGTTTGTAAATAGTTTATTTCTGCATTTTAGTTTCTTTATTTCAAAATACAAAAAGATTTTAAGTGTGTTTTAGCATAAATTTTGAAAAAGTCAAAAAGATTTTCGACAACTGATGTTGGATGGCTGATTTTCAAAATTCCGAATGCTAAACATGATGAGCAATACTTGAGGGGGAGTGTTTGTATGAAATTAATTGTTTTCATAATCTAACCTTTTCAAGTGGTTCATCACAATCTGTGTTTGTTTTGATAGAGAGTGTGAATTGGTGTAAGTGCATATGTTTGAAATATATGTGAAAGAAATTTACTCTGAGGTAGAGTTTATGCAGGAAAGCCAGACGTCGATCCTGAAGATGTTGCTGAAGATCAAATGCCAGCAAATCGAGAGGGGGAGTCTGAAGATAGAGAGAGAGAAGTCCAAAAGACTGATAAAGACTGAAGTCGTTGAAGATTCGACACTTTAGACTCGTCAACATCTGAGGGGGAGTCTGTTGGTGCAGTCATCTGTCGGCTTCGTCTTAGTGTCAAGTCTAGGCTACGGTGCGGATCTGATCGGGGATGACATCACGAGTGACATCACCTAGGTGACATCACAAGTGATGTCATCATTAAAATATTACAAAAGTGGCCGATTATATTATCATTCTATTCAATCAAAATATCAAATGCAAGTTGTTTGTGATTGGACCTTTTGATGGTCCAATGAGATGCTTTGGTTTGAAGGTCCAATGATATGCAAGTATTAGAAGACAAAAGTTCTTGAATGAGTCAACTGTGAAGGTTTCGATGATTTGTCAAAGATTAAAAGTTGAACCGTCTTTATGACATGGTGGAACCGCCTATTCGGACACATGTGGAACCGCCTATTCGGAAAGATGTGGAACCGCCTTTACGGCATGTCATTTCGGGCGGTTCCAAACTAGTATAAATAGGCTTCTTTGTAAATTCATTTGTAACGTTGTTCGAAACTGATACCGAGGTGCTGCCGGTATTTCCTCTTACTGTAATTGCTGTTATATCAATATAAAAGAGGATTAAAGTGTGAAACAAGCTGTGTATACGTTCGTTTCTTTGTTTCCGCCGCTGAAACGGATTTGAGCTCTTCCGAACGACTCGTTTAGGTCGGAAATCGATCCTACAATATTGGATCCTATGTGGCTTGTTAACTGTTCTTAGAAAGACATAGACTGCTTGTTCGTCAACAAGATAGTTTATGATAAGAAAGACAAAGAGATAGCTATGCAATATTAAGGGGTAGTGGATGTTTGCTTCGCCAAAGAAATCAATTCAGGAAGATATTGGAAGACGAAATGGAGAGATCTTGAAATTAATGAGTTCTTAAAGATTTACAAGCGAAGTCAAAGATCTCAAGAGATAGCTAAAAGAGCTGCGAAGCTGGGAAAAAAATCTGGGATATGTGCCGCTAACTGATCAAACGCCAATAGAATCTGAAGAAAACAAGATACCAAAGTGGGATCGAAAGCGTGATGGCGACCTAGAATATCGAAAATGGTGGTTAACTGAGGGCAGACATAAAAGGAGGAGAATGTTAGAAGAAAGAGCAGAACAGAGAAGGCAAAAAGCTCGTGAAAGAAGACACAACAGGAGGAAGTAAAGTCTATGCTGGAAGGAATTACAGCTACATCCGAGGGGGAGTCTGTTAGTGCAATAACGTCTGTAGCTTCCGTCAGCATGTAATCACATTTTGTATAGTTGTGTATATGTTTTGTATGTAAAGCAAGTCAGGATACGGCATCATTTTGTTAAGTGCTAAAGCTGCCAACCGATCGGCTAGCCCAGTCGATCGGACAACCCAACCGATCGACTAGGTTGTTCGATCGGTTAGCATTGCCAGCCGATCGGCTAGCCCAGCCGATCGGCCAGCACTCTCACATCCTGACTCTGCCTATAAATAGCTGTTCGATCAGCTTGTTTATAGCTTTTGAGCTTTGACACTTTCATAGCTAGAAACCTTATGTCAGTCTAAGTTCTCTCTGGTTCTTGTACATTTTCATATCATATCAATAGAATAACAGACGGCGATTCAGAATAGAACTTTGTCTTTGTATATCTACGATGTGATTACATGAATTCCGCGCATTGATCACTTACGATTCAACTACGTTTCCGAACAAGAAGATCCCATCCGAGGGACCAACAGGAACCCCCTGCTTTATCTTTCTTCTAATTACGTATGAATGCTTGAATTATTATAACCCTACCTAACTCCCTAAACCCTAACCTACAAACATCACACCTGCCCTCCGCTCCCCTCCCTCACATCGTTTGGCAGCAGCAGCCCCCTCCACCGTCGCACACGATCTCTCCTCCGTCGCTACCCCGGTCGGCGCACCAACACCCTAGAAGTCTCGCACTCGGTAATGATGCTCCGTCTCGTATATATGTATTCTTTACGTGTATATATGTGTAAGATTTAGCTGTGGTAAACGTGTATGGGATTTAGGGAATTGGGTTGGGTTACGTAAGTGTGTACATGTTGTCGATGATGAGTACGATTGTTGCATGATCTCGTTAGTATACATGATGATATAGTTATTGACATGGTGATGGTTGTCGGCTTTTGGTATCTGTATATATGTATAAATCAGCCCAGAAATTTAGTACATAAATGCATATACCTATGTGAAATCGGATGATCTTGTACATTAGTTGCATGTATGTGGTAATATATTATATATAGGCTGGATCATGGTTTGATATTGTTAATGATATGGAGGTCTTTGCATGATAAATTTGATGTACCAATGATGGTAACTTGCTGTAGATGTTTGTAAGTCATTTTGGAAGTCTAAGTATGTGTTTAAGCCGATAGAAACTCGTTTTATGTCGTTAAAAGTTGAAAACAGAATCTGTCCAACGATTTCAGCCAACTTTAGTTGGCTATAACGGGACCATGACTTCATGAAAACTAGATTTTATTGAGTCCATGATGAACTTCCATGAAATACCATTCAAACCCCACTGGAATCACATTTTTTTGACATCGTTTGCTATTTTAATTGAATAGTTCCGTAACTGAGGTCCAGGCTGTATTTTCGAGCAGAAACTGCAGCCAATTACGAATTTTATAACTCAATGTAGGAATTATTTAAGACCTAAAATTTATACAGTAGATAGACTTATGTGTCTGTGCGAACCTCCAACTTGAATTTCGTCAATCGGACTTACTATGAATTTTAAATGAAGTTTTCCATGGACTGCAGTCAGAAAGTGATGAATCTGATTGCAGCCCGGTAAATGAGATTTATAAAATAATTCGTGATGAATTGGATCCCGAGATTTTGACACAATAATATTTGGATCGTTTAACACATTCTGTAATATTTTGGGAATTTTGTTGTACACGAGCTATTCCGGATAACAATCCGAAAACTGCCGAAAATGCACTATATTGCTGAATTTTATTGAATTGCATTTTGAACCTTTTGTGACACTTATGTCGTCGCTAAACTATGTTGTGATAATTAGCATTGTATGAGTAAATGTGCTACGTGCTAGATACGTGTAGAAACTTTGTGCCCTATTTGAAACAACTAATGGACTAACTGGTAATCGGACTAGGACGTGATTGACCGACCTTGACTGTTAGCCATTTTTAAGAGTCAAACCGAGCAACCAAAGGTGAGTTCACGCTTTCCACAAGGCATGGGATTCCCAAGGGTTGGGAATGGGTAAATAATTTAAACTGAAACTGCGTGATCTCCTAGTTTGGAACACGTACACACCCTCTTTATTGAAGGGTGACAACACGTGATAAGGATATAATTGGAACCTGCGTAATCTCCTGGTTTGGGGATTTCGTACACACCCTCTTTATTGAAGGGTGACAACACGGATACTAGACCAAAACTCTCTATCATGAAGTCCCTCCTTTTTATATCGACTTAATCGCTGGGCCAATGGTGAGCGGGTCATTAGTTAGATAGCGCTATTTAGGTCTGACAAGCCTCACACCGTGTCGCAAAGGACGAGCGTGAACTAATGGATCTGGGCACTAGTCAATGATGATAGACATTGACGTCAGGGCACCAACTTACTTTAGTCAGTGGTCGATATGGTAATGGTCTAGTGGTTAACATGGGGTAGCCCCCACTGGTTATGGTTCGGGAAACAAGGTATTGGTTAACACATGGATTTCGAAAGAACTTTTCGTTTTTGGAACTTTAAAATGGACAACCAACTGTGAACTCGCTCAACTTTGTTGTTGATTCGTTGTTACATGCCTTGCAGGCCTTTAGGTGCATATCGTTGGAACTTGCTATCTGGGAGGCTGGAATGGTCATGGGTCGAGATACATGGAATCGCAACACAAGACTAATGTTTTTTACATGTGGTTTATAAACTCTTAACGAATGAATTATGCTTCCGCTGTATACTATGAATTATTTGTAACGTGTAACACTTAATGTTAATAAATGAATGTTTTATTTAAATACACCTATGAGTTCAACGTGATTGGTGGCTAGATCCTGGTCAGTCACGCCTCCTGCGATGACACTCCGCTTGTGGATTTTGGGGGTGTGACAGATTGGTATCAGAGCCATTGGTTATAGTGAACTTGGTTTTAAAAAAAAGGGGGAAAAACGTTTTATAAAACCAGACTATAACCGGACTGTTCATAAAACGTGAATACGACCATGACACTCAGCTCCAGATTGCAAAGTTCCTCTTTCTTCCTTGTTGCATACATTATGTGACTAGTACACATTTGTTTATGATGAAACATACGAACACACACTCGTGACTATAGCATGATGGCATGGATTGCTTGCTTACCTTATGATGCGTGGATAGCATGCCATAGTCCTTGGATTTTTGTGATCTTATTACTTTGACGACCTCCGTTTGACATCTGAGTTTGAGGAACCATTTGACATGAGTTAGGAGCAACTGAGATGAGCATGCAAATCGCAATATTATTATGGGTGCACACATAATAATAAAGTGGGGTGCATGTAAGTCCCAGTAAGCCTTAACAAGTGGAAAAGGGGTTCCGTTCCGTTATTTGATCGATGTGAAACATAACAAACCTATAGGGTCATAGCAGTGATTGTCCCCTACTCGAATGTGAACTTTTCATTCATCTCTAGATCCCTTCGAATCTCGATGCTATCGAGTATTACCTGAACACCTAGCGAACCGTGTAGAATGTTAGGTGCTTATACGAACGTCCCTGAGTTGGATGTCGCAACGTCGAATGATTGATCGATACGTTTCTTACTCCTCTTCGTTTGCTGGAACTCATGTATTGACATCTTAGATCCTGAAGTGTGATCACTTCTGCAATACCCTCGTAACAGACTGTGTATTACTCAAGAAACTTGCAACATCGATGGACAGGAGGATGAGTGTAGTACTTTACTGACCTCAGTACTTTGATGACCCTGATTACCCGCGACGAGCACTAGCGAATTGGCTTCAATCGAATCCTTAACCCCTGTCAGCGACTCATGTGAAGCAACTCTTACGAATCAATCAGGACATAAGCAATGACAATCGACTATAACCTTGGAATGTGTAACTACCAGCACAGTGAGTAGCACTTTATAACGTGGCTCAGAATGTGAGATGGTGGACCTTGATGGTGACGAATCATAGGGCTTCGTTTCGAGCAACGACATTGGGAGAAGCAGTCATAGCGACAACAAGGTATTCGTAACCCTAGCCTACAGTATGGAAATAAAGGTGCCTACAACATGGATTGGCCGTGGTTAAGTTAAGAAGACAACGACCAAAGGAACAACGACGGTACTTGAAATCCTTGTAATGGAAACAACAACACTGGAAACGATGCTCATGGAGGGACATTTAGGGTTGACGTGGGCGACGCCAGGATGGTGGGAACTTGGAAGCTTGTACGGGTAGCTAATCGCTTCGTCTCTGTCCTGTTTAACCCTGATGCTTCACAAAAGGCTGATAACAAGTCAATTGTGCATCATATGTTTGTAGGGATGCATATTCAATCGTGTGGGACAAGTTTTTGATGTTAATCTTCCTTCTACTACCCACGATGGTGCTAATGCAGTAGTCAGTATGGGTGGTTAACCAGACATCGCGCAGTTATGCCTTGTGAGGGGAAAGTTGTCGTATGTCATAAAGCAACCGAGTGGTGCAGAGGTTAGCATTAATTCAGCAGTGAAGGCCTGAAGTGTCCACGGAAGGATTACCCCGCCTTGATTGCACTCGTTACTGATGTCGAGGTTAAGGAAAGGAGGATCGAGGATCCACCAATCCTTCGTGATTTCTCCCCATTTGCTACAGAAGAACTATCAGGTTTACCTTCACATCATCAAGTGGAATATCAGGAACTATTGGACATGAGTTTATCAGATCTAGTTTTTCGCTTTGGGGAGCCCCAGTTATACCAGTGAAGATAAGCCCTTTTTGTATGTGTACCGATTATCGAGAACATAACAAAGTGACAGTTTGGAAACGCCTGTCTCGACCATGTATTGGTCAATGGTCGACCAGTTGCGCGTCGTCGAGGAACTGGTGGAAATTATGGACCGGGAAGTCAAGACTCTTAAACATACAAAAATACCTATCGTTCGAGTTCGTTGGAACTCCCGTCGGGGCCCAGAGTTCACGTAGGAACGAGAGACCCAGATGAAACGCAAGTACCCCCAGTTGTTTAAGAAAGGTGAGTCCAGTACTTAAGCCACTTCAGAATTTCGGGACGAAATTCCAAACCAACGGGGGGATGATGTGACACCCCGCGAAAACGCTCAACCGCACTAGCTTCTTCTGTGACTGTTTGCAAATTTCGGGACGAAATTTCTTTCAACTTGGGGATGTTGTCAATGTGACAACTCGCAATTTCGAGGTTTTAAACCGTTTGTTTCGTATTTATAATCGAACCTTTTACTTATTCTATTTGACGAGTTAATTATACTTAACTAAATTGTATTATAAGTTTATATTATTCAAGCGATAAATTAGAAACATAATCCTTATCCTTTTGGAACCGACTAGAACCGTTTGAACCGTAGCCATGTTTCGCTTGTCGATTTAACCCACTCGCGTAACTCGAAACTTATGAGGCCCAAACCATGGCATGGTTATTATACTTTTATATTAGTTGAATATATATATATATATATATATATATATATATATATATATATTGTCACACCCCGGCCGCGTATAACATGTAACCGCGGCGGAAACGCCGGGGAGTGTTGGGACAGAATTAATTGTTTCATAACCATGGAAATTAAAGTTACATTTTATTTATCAAACACGGGTGTTACATTGTCTTAAACAGGAAACAAAGAGTTCATAACATGATTAAACTAGTCTATCTTTATTTTTATGTCTCTAAGGCACTGGTCCGCCCTAGTGTCACAATCATCGTCCTAAGCACAAGCTCCTGAAAACACATGTGAAATTAGGTACGTCAGCATAAAAATGCCTGTGAGATACATAGGTTTTGTGAAAATGGGATTCATGACTTGAGTTTAAAGAAAACGTTTAATAACAGTCAGTTATGAACCTTGTAATTTGTTTTTGTTTTGTAAATTGTATGAAAAACGACAAGATCAGATGATATGTATAAAAAGAGAATAATGTAAGGTTAAATGAATAACCTAGTAAAATGAGTTTGTATAAGATAAGTTGTTTGTAAAAGTAATGTCTTGTGAAGAATATGTTATTTGTGTAAAACGTAATATGTCCAAACAGAAATGATTTAGATAACGCCACGGTATGTAATATCATACAAACACTTATATATAGGAAGTACCAGCGGCGTATCCACCATGTTTGTATCATATTACATACGCCACGTTACTCAACCCATTTACCCAAACTAACCACCATGTAAATTGTTCATGTATAAATCAGTTGTCAAGTGTTATTGTGTAAACCATATCGTAATGTCTATGTTCAATGTAAACCACCAAATGTGTATATCAATGTCGAAATGTTTATCTTTAATGTAGATCATGTAATGTATACCCGAAATATATCATGTATGGTAAGTGAAATGTATCAACTAAACCATATGTAAAATGCACAAAAAACAAGGTATTGAAGTAAAACATGGTTTAAATCAAAGTTATGTTTTGTGGAACAATGCATGTTATACTGATACAAACATTTATGCGGTATTGTGAAATATGCATACATCCAAGCCTTGAGACTGTGGCGATAAACCCTTAAACAAATTAAAGGTTTATCTAAGTTATGTATATCGAATTCGGTCATTCCTTCCAATCCAAACAAACCTAGGATTTCAGGAACGAGAGTTGTCAATTCCTATGGTACCACTACCTACTAACGAACGGGCATACATAGCATGAAATGTAATGTAATGTAAAGCAATGTACTAAGTACGCACACAATGGGCATACATAGCATGAAATGTAATGTAAAGCAATGTACTAAGTACGCACACAATGGGATACATAGCATGAAATGTAATGTAAAGAAATGTACTAAGTACGCACACAATGGGCATACATAGCATGAAATGTAATGTAAAGTAATGTACTAAGTACGCACACAATGGGCATACATAGCATGAAATGTAATGTAAAGTAATGTACTAAGTACACACACAATGGGCATACATAGCATGAAATGTAATGAAAACATGTACTATAATGTACTAACGAACATAGCAGGTATATGATGTGAAAACAGGGAAAGCATGAAAGTAACAAGTAGGCACATGTGTTTCACCCCAAAATAGTTTGGAAAACAGTAAAAGATGGGGTTCAATGTACTCACCTGAGATTGGTTTGAAGTTCTTGTATAATAACCAAATAATGCTAAAGATCACGGAATATCAAACGGTACCTAATAGGTAGCTATGTTAATATACCGGACCTAAATCGGAGGATCGGATAGTATGCGGGCTCATAAACCAAACGAGTATGGAGACTCGTGTAATATGGTTTAACAAAGCCTACATACTAAAATGAAACTTAACCTAAGTGCTTACGACCCGTTACGACCCGTTTAGGTAGCTTATGCTACCTTAACGCGTCGTTCGCGTAGAACGCGTTTGGAATGCCTAACATCGTGACCATAAGGTATAACCTCGGAAGGTTACAGCTATGGTCACCAATGTGTTTGGTCGGATCCTAATGATCGACCAAATGGGTCGAGTTCGAAAGTGTAAGCGATTGTTTAGATCGCTTACCTTACGACCCTATATAAGCACTATACTAAAAGTGACGAGCTAAGCATGTTAGAACATGCTTAACTAAGTTTAGAAAACAGGTTTGGCATCAAAACAAACGGCTTTGATGCTCACGAGTAGTTTGGTTACAAAATACGTAAGAATGCGCATTTTGGCCGAAACTACGACCCGTCACTGAGCCTAGATAACGTGGTAATCAGTAGGTATAGTCGCCATGGACTATAACCATCGTGATCACGCTCACGTTATGAAGTTCCGATGAACTTCGTGTTGACCATAGGCTGGTCAACGCAGAAAGTCAAACAAAGGGTCCCCGAAAGCTAATCTCGATCCAGGAGCTCAGGTATGAAGCAAAGGCCTCATCTTAGAGCTTTAGATCAGATTTTGTGGGTTTTTAACCAAAAGGGGGGGTATTTATAGGAAATGTAAGACCGTTAGGATCGTTTCTTGAATATCGTGTCACGATCCAAGTCGTACACTTGTCGCAAAGTTGTGGTGGCTCAAAATGACCCTTAACTCCTGAGATTGTGAAAGGGCATTGCCCTTTGGAGTGTTTGAAAGGCCAATCTTCAGCCAAAAACAAGTTTCTGCATCTGCAGGGGCCACGCGGCCTGCGTAAGGATTTGGTCAGGGCTTACGCGCCCCGCCTGGCCTTGTCTGATCTGCACCACTTGCAGAATTTACAGTTTAGGTCCCTGTCGCGTATTTATGTCATTTTTAGCACTTCTAAGGCCCGTAAAGCCAACTTTAAGGCCCTAAAATGATGCCTAAACATTGTGGACATGAAATATGCTCAACAATATTCCGGATGTTGGTTCGTTTGGCCGTACGATCGCGATGTTCGGTTAATTACGACGGAATGCGCATAAGCGCGAAAAACGATCCAAAATGCGTGACGAATGGATTTTTCTCATGCCAAACACTAAGGCATAATATAAGGACGCTTACATAAATTTTTGGATGTCCGGATGTATTCAGAACGTAAGTTATGCGCGAAAGTGCAAACTTGTGCACTTTTTGACACTTTTAGCCCCTGAATGATCCAAAAGTTTGTTTTAGCATACCAAACCCCTCAAAGCCTATTTCTAAGCTATGTAAAGGATATTTATGGTATGTTTAACTTATGGACATGTTCCAGAATGTTTGTTACAGTACAAATTGGCATACTTTCGCAGTTTGTCAAGTTTAGTCCCTGTAAGCGAATTAACTTGTTTTTGCCATACCAAAGCCTTCAAAACTTATTTCTAAGTTATGTAAAGGTTATTTAAGGTATGTTGAGTATATGTTGATGTTCCGGAGTATTTGTCGCATTAAACTGAGTACGTTTATGCACCAGTTTGCGTATAACTCTTCAGAAAGCGATGTAGAGTTTGAAATTGAACAAAAGTCAAAACAAGAAAAATGTAAAACACAACTAAACAAACATTGGGATCAAATAACATTGTTTTATTGATAATAGAACTGTTCATAATGATTACAAGCACAAATGTTACAGTCTCCCCTACTTGTGGAAATTTCGTCCCGAAATTTATTTAGAGGAAACTTGTGGAAAAAGATGTGGATATTTTGCCTTCATTTGATCTTCGCTTTCCCAAGTAAACTCGGGTCCACGTTTAGATTCCCATCGAACCTTGACCAAAGGAATGCGCTTGCGTTTAAGCCACTTGACTTCACGTTCCATGATTTCAACCGGTTTCTCAACAAATTTCAGTGTTTTATCAACACGAATTTCGTCAAGCGGTATGTGGAGGTTCTCATCAGCTAAACACCTCTTGAGATTGGACACGTGAAAGGTTGGATGAACATTTCCAAGTTCAGGAGGTAACTCAAGTCTGTAGGCTACCTTACCGATTCTTTCGACGATCTTGAATGGTCCAAGATTTCTTTCCGAATCTGATCACACCTTTCCAAGGTGAGACCTTAAGTAACACATGATCACCAACTTGAAAATCCAAGGGCTTGCGTTTTAGGTCCGCGTAACTCTTTTGACGGCTTCTAGCTGTCTGAAGGTTATTACGAACTTTCTTAACCTTATTTGTTGTCTCTAAAATGAGGGCAGGTCCCGTAAGCTGAGCCTCGCCGATCTCGTTCCAGCAGACTGGTGAACGACATTTTCGACCATAGAGAGCCTCGAAAGGAGCCATGTTGATGCTGGAGTGATAACTGTTGTTGTAGGAGAATTCAATCAATGGAAGATGTGAATCCCAACTACCACCAAAATCGATCACACAAGCTCTAAGCATATCCTCCAGTGTCTGGATTGTTCTTTCAGATTGACCATCCGTTTGCAGATGATAAGCTGTGTTCAGATTAAGTTGGGACCCCATAGCAGATTGCATGGTTCTCCAAAAATGAGAAGTGAAACGAGCATCTCTGTCAGAAATGATGTTCAAAGGAACACCATGTCGAGCTATAATTTCATCTACGTAGATTTGAGCAAGTTTGTCAGCCGAAAAATCCTCACGGATTGGTAAGAAATACGCTGATTTAGTAAGACGATCAACAACTACCCAGATGGCATCGTGACCTTTCTTTGTGCGCGGGAGTTTAGTAATGAGATCCATAGTAATGTTTTCCCATTTCCAAACTGGGATCTCTGGTTGCTCCAATAATCCAGAAGGACGCTGATGTTCAGCCTTAACCTTAAGACAAGTAAGGCATTTTGATACATATAAGGCAATGTCTTTCTTCATACCAGGCCACCAATACTGAATACGAAGATCCTTATACATCTTATCTGAGCCAGGATGAATAGGATAACGAGACTTATGGGCTTCATCCATAAGCAAGGTACGAAGATTATCTTGGCTTGGGACCCACAAACGGTCCATGAAGTAATACGATCCATTGTCCTTCAGTTCAAGAGCAGGTGTTATGTGATAAGGAAATTCCTTATCCATCAAACCTTGTGAAACACAAGATTGTTGAGCCTGAGAAATACGGGCTTGGATATCGGATTGAGCTTGAATAACAGATTGGACACGAACACAATGAAGCTTAGTACGTTCCTTGCGACTCAAAGCATCGGCTACGACATTCGCCTTACCAGGATGGTAGCGAATCTCGCAGTCATAGTCGTTTAGAAGCTCCACCCAACGTCGTTGCCTCATGTTTGTCACACCCCCAAAATCCACAAGCGGAGTACCACCGCTTGGAGGCGTGACTGACCAGGATCTTAACCATCAATCACATTGAACTCATAAGCATAGGTAAATAATACTTTCATTTATAAACATCAAGTGTTACAATGTTACAATATTTCACAGTTTACAGCGGAAGCATATTTAACTTGTTAAGTGTTTATAAAACCATATGTAAGCTCTTTGTCTTATATTGCGTTTCCATGTGTCTCGACCCATGACCACTCCAGCTTCTCAGACAGCAAGTCCCTTTGATATGCACCTAAAGGCCTGCAAGGCATGTAACAACGAGTCAACAACAATGTTGAGCGAGTTCATAGTTGGGTGTACGTTTTAAGTGTTTTACGTAAACGTAGTTTGTCTTTAGCTGGCTCACCTGCCGTGGGGGCTTCCCATGTTGAAAATAAGTTTAACCAGTTTATCATATTTCCCAAAATGTATCCATAATTGGTGGGGGTTTCCCATAGTTAAAAACATGATTAATCCGTTTACCCTGTTTCCCAAACCTTTTTACGATATTTAGTGGGGGCTTCCCATGTTTGTATGTTCTATTAGTGGGGGCTTCCCATGTTTGCATATACACTAGACTATTCGTAACCATAAGTGTTCTTCATAACCCGAGAACAGTAGTACGTACAAGCTTTACGTAGGTTTTACGTAAGTATCCTTCACAACCGAGGACAAGGGTACGCGGGGGTTTACATAGGTTTTACGTAAGTGTCCTTCCTGACTCCGGAAGACAGTAGGATGTGTGAGTTTACGTAGGTTTTAGGTAAGTGTCCTTCCTGACTCCGGAAGACAGTAGTGTGTACTTGTTTACGTAGGTTTTACGTGTAGGATCGGATTCTGACCCGAAGGAGTCAATCAGAGGAGTTTGATCAGATACAGGTGCGAAAAACAAGTACCTGATGTAGAAACAGCTAGATATTCTCTTAATTCTCTTTGTTGATTAATTTGACAGCGTTTACAATCGATTCTCACACCGGCAGCACCTCGGTATGGAATTTCAGAAGTTACAAATAAGGTCCTCTTTTGTGGTATATATAGGTGAGTAGGTTCCCTTATACGGCATGTCCATATAAGCGAACCTGATAGGTTCCTTATACGGCATGTCCGTATAAGCGGACCTGACATAAAAGAGGACCTACTATGTCCGTATAAGCAGACCTACACTCTAAAACACGTAAACTCTCCAGTTTTCTCGTAAAACACGCCCTAATCTATACATTATAATGAAAGACTCGATCTAAGACAAAATCAGCAGATGTAGTGCACCAACAGACTCCCCCTCAGATGTTGATGGAGTCGACTATCGAGTCACAACAATGCTGTGTCTTCACATCTTCAGTCTTGATCAGTCTCTGGGCTTTTCTTTCTCTCTATCTTCAGACTCCCCCTCTCGATTTACTGGCATTCCTTTGTTCTTCAGTAACATCTTCAGGATCGTTGTCTGTCTTTTCATCTAACAGCTTCGTATCTTATCCTACAAATTCTCCACCCAAAACATAAGTTTTACAATTTTAGAATAAAGATGTATGCACTAAAACAAACTCTTTCTCAAACTAAAACTGAAACTTTATCAGTGACAATATTGATGAACCACTTGAAAGGCTAAATTATGAAAACATTTAATTCCAAACAAACACTCCCCCTCAAATATTGCTCATCATGTTTAGCAATCGGAATTTTGAAAATCAGCTTTCCAATATCAGTTATCGAAAATCTTTTTGTTTTTTTTTTCAAAAGTTTAAGCTGAAACACACTGAAAATCTTTTTGGATTTTGAAATAAAGAAAATGTAATGCAGTAAAGAAATATTTACAAACAATATTTTTATGAGTTCGTGTAAGAGGATCATATCAGTTTATGAGACAAGTCACCATCACCGTTAAGCTTCATTTCATTTTAAGTTCTAAACAGTTCACCTAGATTGTCAGTAAATCTGTCCACTTAAATTTTCACACAAACTTCAACTGATCCGAGATACGATATTAATGTCTTAAGAACTTAAACTTATCCGTGTGTCCCACTACTTGAATATACTCCCGTATCCAGATCCTAATATTCAATCTTACAGGTGAGTATACCACAGATGATATCTTTTCAGGGGTTAAATGCGAGGGCCGTGAGAGCTCAGCTCGATACTTCCGTATACGCAGAGAGATGACGGCTTCGACTTTTCGGTGTGTCCCCTTTAGAGGATCTTTTGATTTCAACAACAGCGACTATCAATTTTATTGTTTCATCAGCTTGCTGAGGGCGACGCTTATGTTTCAAAGCGTTTGCGGAAAGCATTATCCGGGGACTAGGTCAGTACTTCCATACAGCAGAAGTCCCGGGATAATACCCCAGATATCATTGAGCATAAAGACCTAGTATCTCAGAATAAGGGACCTTTCAAACAAGATTTCAGGGGTTACCTATATATCCAAGTTTGTGTTAACCCACAGAACAAGCAAGTTTGAATTTTTAGATTTATATCTCGTCACAATCTACTAAATGTGTAAAAACCTACTGGCATATCCGCAGTGAGATTGTTTATCACATTTTTATCTCTCCAATTCTTTAGCATGTTGTGACCGTCCACTGATGTACTATCATTTCCTCTTTTATACAACGAAACTCATTTTTTATTTTATCATGTTTTTGACTTTTTCAAATTTTCTAAGGTTTTTGGATTTTCTGAAATTTCTACTCCCCCTAAAATGCAAACACATTAACGAAATTTGAAAACTATCTAAGCTCTAGACCCACTTAAAAAAATTCAAAACAAACTGTACAGAAACATGACAACCAATATCAAATCGCCTCAATTCGCCATTCACTAGGCTTAAACAATCTGAACTCCCCCCTTTCACAAACCATTTTCTCATTTAGATTTCAAAACACTTATGTTTGTTTTAATCAAAATGATTTTTCCGGAAAATGAGTTTGTTAAGATAAAAACCACTTGTAGGTTTATCAACTTTGTTAAAATCGGGAATATGGTTCATCATCTTGGTCTTTGTGTTATCATGAGTTAGTAAATCAAGTACAACTTAATGTCCCTGATTTACTATTTTACAATTAAGCAACCTGTACAACTTGTAAAATAACCATACAATACCACTTGTATGTATATTCAAAATGCCGATTCCTGCTTCGCACTTACCAACCTAGAAGCTCCGGCATAGTCATTCATCTTGTAAAATTATTACAATTTTAAGAACTTTTCATCAAACTCATAAAACATGAATGATGCCGATTCCTGATCCACGATATAATCTTGGGATCTCCGGCATAGTCCTAAGACTTCATGGGAAACAAACTTCCATCCAAGTCTTTTCAGACTTGATGGATTTCAACTCTTGCGCAGTGGGGTTGTATGTTGCCTTTTTAGTTGCATAAAAGTCTTTAACCCCCTTTGCTCTCCCACTTAACATTTTCCCAAATATCTTTTTAACATTCCCGTTGAATGTTTTCTTGACATCAAAATCTTTTTTCTCATCGTAAAACTGATTTGAAATCTTAATTTTTCCAACTTTCATTTTAACTTTCTCAAACTCCAGCGATGGAAACTCCTCATCATTCACTGAAATTTTCTCCTCAACCTATGGCTCTTCTGTCTTTGTGGAACCAGATTTATCGCCGACATTCACATCAACCTTTTTAGCAACCCACACTTGGTGTCATTCTCTTTCCTTTTATAAAAATTCTTTTTCGAACACTCACCAACCTCATATTTTGAATTTTCAAAAATTTTAAGTCTATTGGTTGGTGGTTCAACATCAACAACTTTGTCTTTTAATTTCTGAGACACTCCCTGTTTTGTTTTTGCATTTGTCTGACAATTCCATGCAATATGACCAACTTCATTGCATCGATAAAAGGTACGAGTTTCTCTTTGATAACACACTTCAGCTCCATTTTTCTTCTTCTCAGCAAGAAACTCCTGGTTTGACTATCTCCAGAATGGTTTCTTCTGTTCATCTTCTGAGCTTCCACCTGACACAAAATCTGTTTTAATTTTAGAATTTTTATCATTTTTATAGTTTTCTGGTGGAACAAAACCTAATCCTTTCTTTTTGTACCTACGATTTTCGTTAGGTTTCTTTTGAAAACCAGAACCAGAATTGTAACCCTTTTTCTTGTTTAGGCGTTGTTGAACTCTTGAAGTGTACTTTTTAGGTTTTTCAGTAAGATTTAAATCTTTTATTTCAGAAATATTGATTTCTGTCACTTTGAAAACCTTTTTGATCATATCAAAACGAACACTTCTTATTGGAAATTCTTTGTCATAGTATAATTTGTCCGAATCATTTAAAGTCTATGCAACTTCAAATGTTTCATCTTCCAAATTTGCTTTTGATAATAAAAATTCTATACTGTAAGATCGTTTGACCGACAAATTTTCCCTGTTGACTGACGAATTTGACTTTCCAGACTTAGACTTTGACTCAGACTCCTCATCAGTATCCAACACCTGATCGACCACCTTTTTGATTAACTCAGACTCATGATCAGTATCGGACGAGGTAAACGTGACATCATGTTATCTGGTAAAACGTCTGTTGTGTCGGTTTTTAGCTTTATATTGACTGCTTTTTCAAGTTGCTCCTCGTTTGGTTTCCTAGGAGAATACCCATCCCAAATTGGAGGCGGACACTAGTTATAGCTAACAGTCGGTTTCTTACCACAATCTTTCTTTTCCTTTGGCTTCTCATCTTGAAAAGCTTCCATACATGCAACAGATGGATAAATACGATCAATGAGATAATCAGAACTAGAATAGCTTAGCAGTAATCGTCTAATTCTCTCATTCTCTATTTTCTCTGTTTCCAACTCTTGCTTCCATTTAGCACTCTCTTCGATATAGAAATTTATCGCTTTCTGCTTTGACATCATGACAGCATTCATCATCGTCAGTGCTTGTTCTCTTTCTGAGTTTGTCTTTTGGAGACCAGTTACTGTTTTGTTCAAGACATCGTACGATTCTTTCACATAATTGAGGTTAAATAGTAACTGCTCCTTCTTCTTCTCGTACTCAGCTATAATGTCGTCTTTTGCTACACATTCCTTACAAGCTTCCAAACACTTCTCGCAAGGCTTGACGACTTCAACAATCTTCTCAACCTCGATTGTTTTCACAACTTCAATCACCTTTTCAGCTTCATTCACCTTTTCTTCATCTTTCACAACTTCAGTGATCTTTTCAGCACCACTTTCAACATTTTGAACATTTTGAAAACTTTCAGGAGAAAGATGAGATTTAGCAACATTTATATGTTTTTCTTCCTCAACATCACTGCTACTATCAACTGGTGACTGATCAAACTGTACAGATTTTTCAGAATCAGCATCTGATACACCAGAATCAGACGGTGTTTGATCAAATACAACTGCTTTTTCTGAAATAACCTCATTCTGTACACTCTCACATGAACTCTGTAAACTTTCATCTGGACCCTCTGAAATTTCTCCAGATCTTTCTGAAAGTTCATCAGTACTTTCTGAATTTTCATTAGATGTAACAGACTTTTCATCCTCACTTGCTACATTCACTCCAATAGATTTTGTTGATGCACGGAATGTCTGTTGACTGCGTCTACAAGAAGTCTGAAGTCAAGATTAGTCAACAGGGGGTCCAAATGTAAAATATGTAACATTTGTATATAGGTACGCTTTTATGTACATGTTGCATAGTGGTCCGCTCATAGGGTCTTGTAGGGTCCGCTTATTTGTCATATTGTAACAGGTCCGCTCATTTGACTTGTCATATGAGCGAACCGTAATGTCTATATATAGGGGATGTCAGTTAGAGCGAATCCAGGTGGTGTTTGTATGCTGGAGCGAAACTCTGTCAAATTTTCAGTAGAAAAGCAATAAAAGCAGAGGAAATTAATAGGACAAGCTGTTGTAACCTTGCATATTCTGATTCCGCCTTTATATGTGAGGATGAGCTACTCTGACTGACTTTTCGGGTCAAACAACGGTCCAACAAGTGGTATCAGAGAACAGGACGAGGAGTTCATACTACTACAGCTTATATCTGCAGAAATCTCTCTTTTCTACTCACTTTCTCTCATACTTTTTCGGTTTTCAGTGGTTCCTACGGTTGAAATTGTCTGAAATTTGAGTATAACGTGTAAAACACACTAATAACAAACCCTAGAAAGTTTTAGAGTGTAATTTGGACTAAAAATGGTAAAAACAGGTTAAAAACAGTGGTTCGCGTTTTCGAACAAACAGGTCCGCTTTTTCATACATTAGTGGATAGGTTCGCTAAAAAATAACAACAGGTTCGCTCGAATTACCTGGTTTGGTTCGCTCTTTCCGACAAGTTATCTGACTGATTCGCTCGAACGGACACTATCTGGTCCGCTCGAACGTTCATTTACTGGTTCGCTCAAAAGAACATATTTGGGTTCGCTTTTTGTGACACTTTCTGGTTCGCTCGAACTGCTATCTACTTATTGGGTTCGCTTATTTGAACCTAATTGGTTCGCTTATCTGTTATTTGTACAGATATATCCGCTTTTGTGGTTCTGTTTTTCAAAAATTTCGAAAATTTTTCTAAGTGTTGGTTGATTTTTCAGGTACGATCAAAATGGATGATATTTTCATGAATCCTTTCAGCGACATGTATGCATTCACGGGTAGTTCGGGAAACAACGATACATCTTCGAACAATTCAAATGAGAATCAATCAAAGGAGAAAAAGAAGGAAGCTTGGGAGTCTGAGAGTGCATTCGGTACATTCAACAAACCTCCGAAGCTTATGGCAATCGAGGAATATAGCCGTTGGTCGAGAAAATTTGAGGATTGGTTGATGGCTTTCGCGTTTGCAAGTTGGAAGAGTTTGAAAAATGGATATGTTCATGGAGACAAAAGTGGAGAAACTTTATCATCAGCTGACGAAATTGAATCCTTTGTGGCAGAGCAAAAGTGTGTGGCATTATTGTTTCAATCGGTGCGAGAAGATATCATTTCGCTGATAGAATACTCCAATGCTAAAGATTTGTGGGAAAAACTTGAAAAGAAGTGTCTTGGTAGCAAAGATATTGTAAAGAATAAAAAGAAACTTCTTAGAAAAGAGTTTGACATGTTTGGTTGTCTTAAAAAATGAATCGGTGTGTAAAATGATTGAAAGATTCGGTCATCTGAAGCTGGAGCTTGCACGACACAAGATCACGTATTCTGATGAAGAACTGGTTGACAAGCTGTTTGATTCATTACTAGACGAAGTGGATTGGAGATACTACGCGCTGATGTTGAAGAACACTATTGCTCCTGAAGATTTGACTCCAGATGTTGTGGTTGAGAGACTTGAAAGTCATGAGCTTGAATTGAAGAAAACATACAAAGTCAATCACTCATCCTATCAGCAAAACTTGGATCTTTACTATCCGAAAAGCTTGATGCCGAAAACTACTTCTCCAAAGACTGCATTTTCAGCTGAGAATGTATCTCCAGCAAGTAAAGAAAATCAAAGCAGTCCAAGCAGTGGAAGCCACAGTGGTTATCATGGTGGATCTTCGTCTTCTGAAAAACGTTCTGATGCAAAGTTTTCTTGCAATATCGCAATAGATCTGAAGAATGCACAGAACTTTGATGAGGAGTCGGCAAAGCAACAAATGGTTTTTCTGGCGTCTGTGTTGGAGTCTTACGAAGGTTTGGTGGCCGGAAAGATCGGGAACACAAATCTGACAAAAGAAGACTACGATCAGATAGACCCGGAGGAAATGGAACTGATCGATATTCGTTGGGCGATGGCAAGTGCTGTTCGACGTGCTCAGCGTTTCATGGAAATTACCGGGAGGAAGACAATCGGAGGTCCGTCTACAAAGCTGGGGTTCGATAAGTCAAAGGTGACATGTTTTAAGTGTAAACAGAAGGGTCATTTCAAGCGGCAATGCAGAAATGCGTATGCAAATGAATCAGAGAATCCGTTTCGAGACGACTACTACAAGAAGGCAATCTACCATCAGAATAAATCCGAGCCGCCCAGATTGAAGCAGCAGGAAGAGAACAGAGACAAATCGAGGGCTTTAGCTGTGATTTATGATGATGAGGGTTACGATTGGAGCAAAGAGGTTTTGCCGGAAGAAGATGCTGTTGGTTATGCTTTCATGGCAAAGAATGAGCCTATTCCGTGGAAAGATAATCGAACAGAGGATCAGAAGTATAGATACCGGAAGATGGTTGCTGAAAACAAGATTATCAGACTTTCTGGTGTATATCTAGAGGCAAAAAGAGCGAATAGATGGGATCCAGACAGAGAGTGCTACCTTGATAAGTATGGCAACATCGCGATTGATGACAAAACGCTTGATATCGAAGCCATCATCAAGGAGTATAAAGAAGAAGATGAATATTGGCAGCACAAGTGGTGGGGAACACCAACGTCAAAGATGATTGAAGAAGAGAAAGAGAAAGAGAGAAAGGAGAAAGAGGAGAAAGAAAAGAAAGAAAAAGAAGAGATTGATGAAGTGAAAAAGATTGATACGGGCTTGATCGATGTTACGCAGGAGTTGACAGCTGAAAATCTGGGATAGATGGCTGACAAAGTGCTAGCTGCGAAAGCACTTCAGGTAGATCCTAATTCTGTTTCTGAGTCTAAGGATCAGGTCGGTCCAAATGTGTCAGCTAATCCATCAGGTAAGAAGATTGATGGAAACATTGACTGCAAAAATTGCACAAAAGAATGCAATTTCTGTAGTACTGTCACGTACCTCAACAATGAGAAAATTAAAAACCTGACAGCTAAGGTCAGCAGTGTTGAGGATCAAATACTCGGTCGTGACAAAACTGTGAGAGCTTCAACTGAACGGATCAAAGAGTTAACTTCTCAAATGGAAAAAGAAAAAATTGATCATGAAAAGGTTAAAACTGAAAATGAAAAGTTAATTCTTGAAAACCGTAAAATTTTTGAAAAATTTGAAAAACTCAAAACCACAGTTAAAGAAAGTGATGAACGAAATGGTAAAACGTTTAAAGAAAATGAACGTCTGCGAGATGTGGTGAGAATAAAGAAGAATCAATTAATAAACAACTGGATGAGATCGCTAAATTGAAACTTAAAGTTCAAGAAGCTGAAATAGAGAATGAGCGAATTCAGTTGAAACTTAACAGTTATAGCTCCGCAAGCTTTGTGTTGCAGCATATTGTTCCTAAACCTATAGAGAAAAACAAAGCTGGCGAGGATGTGTTTTCAGATGGTACCGGTGTAGGGTTTCACAAAGTTCCACCGCCGATTTTGCACAATTACACTAAAAAGGAATCTGGGTTGGTTGAACTTGAGGAAGGAAGTGAAGTGCAACTTCCGGAGAATATTGATGTCATATTCACGTCTTCCAATGAAGAAAGTGTCCAAAATGATGTGGTGAAAAGTGTGGTAGACAAAGTGCTTAAACCAGATTGTGACACTTCTGAGGAGGATGGGTGTTTCTTGGATAAGTACATTCCGAAACAAAAGTCCATGAATAACTTACATGATGAACCTGATCTTGTCATGTACAAGATGTCGGGATCGGATAAGTTGTTTTCGGATTCAGAGTTTCCGATCGAGAATGTTAACATGAACAAATTGACAAATGTTTTCAAACTTGTTGAAGTCGAATTGTCAGCAGTGAATACTCTGAGTCGAAAGAAAGACAGGGTTTACAACAAGAAAACTGGTTATCAACCGCGTTTTTACAATAATAACAGAAACAACTGGTCGGGTGGTTATCAGGGGGGTAGACCGTTTCAGAAAAAGAATGTTTCACACAAGAGGTTTGTTGAAAAGAAAAAATTTGTGAATAGTTCAAGTTCACTTGCTGATGAAGAAAAAGAAATTTTTTCAAAATCAAACAAAGAATTTTTTGAGAAGAGAGCTTCACAGGCTCAGTCTGAAGGCATGAGTCGGGTAGCTGATACTCGTACTTGTTTTAGATGTGAACAAGTTGGTCATATTGCACGAAAGTGTACATATGTGAAGCCTAAGACTGAAGCTGTGAAGGTTCAACAAAAGAAGGTTGATGTGAAGGGTAAAGCACCGATGTATGTTGAGAAGAAATTGGTGGAGAAGAAAAACGTTAAAATCGACAACGTAAAGCAAAAACTGAACCCGTAAAGAAGTTGGTAACTCAAAATGATAAATTTTATAAAAGGGTTGCAGTAACTCAACAGGTGTGGAAACCAAAAATTGAATCAAAAGTTGAGAAGAAAGTTTCAAATTCTGAGGAGAAAAAGGCTGAATAGCCAATTATCGTTGATTATGATGCAAATTTTCCACCTCTCAAGGCTGAAAATTTCAAAATTCAAATTGCGAGAGTCAAGGTTGCACCTAAGGCTGATGAGGCCTGGGTGGACTCAATGTTTAACTAAACAGTTTGAGTTGCCAGAGCTTCCTGGTTAGCGAAGCATGAATCGGCATCTTTCTTGAAGTTGTTTAAATGATGATTTGTTATGTGCAGGATCTTGCAAAACTTGTATCCAGGTGGATAATGGATAGTGGAGCGTCAAGGCATATGACAGGGAAGACCGCATTGCTATATGATGTGAATAACATTAATGGTGGTTATGTGGGTTTTGCGGGTAATCAAGGAGGAAGGATCATAGGTGAAGGAACATTGTCAAATGGCATTATAACGTTTGAGAGAGTTAACTACATCGCTGAGCTGGAGAACAACCTGCTGAGTATCTCCCAGATCTGTTACAGGATGTATACTACTCATTTCACCGACAAAGAATGTTTGATCTTGAAACCGGGATTTGTGATACCTGAAGAGTGGATCATCATGAGGGCACCAAGAGTCAACGATCTGTACGTGTTGGACATGAGCGTCGCTACTACAACCACGGGTCAGGCTCATTGTTTTGTGTCCAGAGCAACGGAGAAAGAGTCAAGGTTATGGCACCGAAAGATGGGGCATATTTACCTAAGGAAAATGAATCACTTAGTGCATAACGACTTGGTCACAGGAGTGCATGTTAAAGGTTTTCATCTGGAAGGGGAGTGCATAAGTTGTGTCAAAGGCAAACAGAAGAAAAAGTCACACCCTACAAAGCAAGTCAATTCAGTTTCAAGACCTTTGGAAAGACTTCACATGGATTTGTTCGGTCCAATGAATGTCAAGAGTATAACAGGAGATTACTACTGTTTGGTCGTGACTGATGATTATTCCAGATTTTCGTGGGTTTCATTCTTGAAATCAAAAGATGAAACGTTTGACAGCTTGATGGCATTGTTTAAAAGAATTGAGAATCTGTACCAGAGGCCTATTTGTAGGATTCGAAGTGATAATGGTACTGAATTCAAAAACAGTAAGATGGAAGAATTTTGTGATGAAAGAGGTATACTGCATGAGTTTAGTGCTCCGTACACTCCTCAGCAGAATGGAGTTGCAGAACGCAAAAACCGGATGCTAATCGAGACAGCCAGAACGATGCTTGCAGACTCTAAGTTACCAATTAATTTCTGGGCTGAAGCTGATTCTCCTGCATGTTATACTCTCAACATAGTTCTTACTGTAAAGAAGTTCAACAAGACGTGTTTTGAGCTACTCAATAAACGCAAGCCGAATTTGAAGTATCTAGAACCGTTTGGGTCACCCTGTACGGTGATAGAGCCTAAAGAAAAGTTTGGTCCGAAGAGCATTGAGGGAATCTTTGTGGGTTATTCAAGTCCTTTGCGACGTGTTAGTTATGAAGAACTTAGACTGTCAGGCGTATCTCACGAGACTGACTTTCTGACATTAGTTATGAAGAACTTAGACTGTCAGGCGTATCTCACGAGCTTTAATACCATGTCTCGATTGGTTCCATACTTGGTGACACCAGAACCAAAACGTATAGCCCGTTTCATTGGGGGTTTAGCTCCGGAGATCAAAGATATTGTGAAAGCCTCTCGACCGACTACCTTTAGGTCTGTAGCTTGATGGCATTGTTTAAAAGAATTGAGAATCTGTACCAGAGGCCTATTTGTAGGATTCGAAGTGATAATGGTACTGAATTCAAAAACAGTAAGATGGAAGAATTTTGTGATGAAAGAGGTATACTGCATGAGTTTAGTGCTCCGTACACTCCTCAGCAGAATGGAGTTGCAGAACGCAAAAACCGGATGCTAATCGAGACAGCCAGAACGATGCTTGCAGACTCTAAGTTACCAATTAATTTCTGGGCTGAAGCTGATTCTCCTGCATGTTATACTCTCAACATAGTTCTTACTGTAAAGAAGTTCAACAAGACGTGTTTTGAGCTACTCAATAAACGCAAGCCGAATTTGAAGTATCTAGAACCGTTTGGGTCACCCTGTACGGTGATAGAGCCTAAAGAAAAGTTTGGTCCGAAGAGCATTGAGGGAATCTTTGTGGGTTATTCAAGTCCTTTGCGACGTGTCTTCATTCCAAGCGAGAAGCAGATTATTGAGGCAGCAAATGTTGAATGTCAAGGGTACACTATGCCGCCACAGAATCCTGGAGATTCATGGCGTTATCATTATGAAAAACTTTGGGATTCGTTTGACATGAGAGAAGAATCAGAGGAAGAAGAAGATTTCTTTGATGAGCTGGATATTTTGCGAGAGTATGAGTCGCAGCTCAGGTTTCCAGCGGAGTATTCTAGAAGACCTCGGGAAACTTCAAATGACGATGAAGCAGGTCCTAGTAATGCTGGTGAACATGATGATGAAGTTGCTCCTGGTAATCAGTCGGAGGTGAATGATGATCAAGAAGCTGAAAATATGCCAGTTTTTGACCATGGTGATTCAGACCTTGAGGGGGAGCAGATCCAATTGTCAAGTCAAACAAACCAAGTTGGTGAACAAAATGCAGAGCAGAATGTTAATAATCTGGAGGGAAATGTAGAAGTTCAAGCGAAGTGATGCCGCGAACTCTTTCTTATCATCCAGAGGAGTTGATCATAGGAGAATTGCAATCGGGCGTTCGAACGAGACGTCAAATTGAGCAGGGCTTAACATGTTTTTATTCTACAGTAGCACCTTTACAAACTGAATTTTCATTAAGTTGTTTTATCTCGCAGGTCGAACCGAGAACTTACAAAGAGGCGCTTACTGAAGACTCTTGGGTCATTGCGATGCAAGAAGAGTTAAGTCAGTTTGAAAAGTTGGGGGTGTGGAAGTTGGTTGATTTGCCGGATGGTCAAAGGAAAATCAATACAAAATGGGTTTTCAAATGTAAGAGGGACGACAAAGGAGTGGTTGTAAGGAACAAAGCTCGACTCGTTGTTCAGGGTTTTAGTCAACAGGAGGGGATTGATTTTACCAAAGTCTATGCTCCTGTCGCACGACTAGAGGCTATCAGAATTTTCCTAGCATTTGCGTCTTGGAAGAATTTCAAAGTATATCAGTTAGATGTTAAATCAGCGTTTCTTTATGGGAAGGTCAATGAGGAGGTTTATGTTGGTCAGCCGCCGGGATTTACTGACCCAATCCACAAGAACAAAGTTTATTTGCTGGACAAAGCGTTGTATGGTTTACATCAGGCGCCGAGGGCCTGGTACGAGACTTTGTCTCAACACCTACTCGCTAACCAGTTTATACGTGGAAAAGTGGATGCCACTCTCTTCACTAAAGTCGTTGATGGTCATCTTCTGATAGTACAAATTTATGTGGACGATATAATTTTTGGGTCAACGAATGAGAAATTGTGCAAAGATTTCGAACAGGTGATGAAGCAGAAATTCGAAATGTCATCAATGGGGGAGATGAAATTCTTTCTGGGTTTACAAGTTGAACAACTTCCTGAAGGAATTTTCATTCATCAAACGAAGTACGTGCATGATATTCTAGAGAAATTTGGAATGTCAAGTTCTACTCCAGCTGCTACCCCACTTGCGACTAATCATGGGATTCACCCAGATCTCACCGGAGACAGGGCTGATGAAACGTTTTACCATTCCATGATAGGTTCTTTGATGTATCTGACTGCTTCACGTCCTGACATCATGTACCCAACGTGCCTCGCAGCAAGATTTCAGTCTAACCCGAGAGCATCGCACATGATTATTGTTAAAAGATTCGCGACTACGGTTTGCAGTTTCTTAACACACCTCTGTTTGTTGATAATGAGGCCGCAATTAATATAACTAAAAATCCAGTACATCACACTAAAACTAAACATATCGAAATTTGTCATCACTTTATTCGCGATTGCTTCGAGAAAAAGTTGATACGAATTGAGAAAATCCACACTGACGAACAAAAAGCTGATTTGCATACCAAAGCTTTTGATAAAAATCGGTTTCAATATTTGTTAAAACTTAGTGGTATGAAATTGCTTTCGGTGTCGGATGGGGTTGTGAGCGTTGATGAGAGTACTGTTGCGGATGAAGATGAGAAACAATCTGCGATGGTTTGTCGGTTTTTTACGTGTTTTGGTATTTAGGGGGAGATAGATAGTTGTACATAGTTTATTTTCAGAAAAATACAAAAACAGTAAAAAATGCAAAAATACAAAAACATGATAAAATTGAAAAAGAGCTTGTGTATATAGGGAAAATGATTGTACATCGGCTAGACAATTACAGCATGCTAAAGATTTGGGAAGTCAAAATGAGTTAAACAGTCACTAACGATGTGTCGATAGGTTTTCGCACATTTAGTAGATTTATTCGGGATATAAACCTAAAATTTCAAACTGGTGAAATTCGTGGGGAACACTACTTGAATATATAGGTAACCCCTAAAATCTCGTTTGAAAGGTCTCGTATTCTGATATACTAGGTGTTTGTACTCTATGATGTCTGGGGTATTATTCCGGGACTTCTGCTGAACGGTAGTTCTGACCTAGTCCTTGGCTAATACTTCATCCAAAATGCTTGAAATATAGCATGAAGCCCTCAGCTGATTAGACAATAAAATTGATAATCAGTTGTTGTAGCTGAAAAGATCCTCTAAAGGGGACACACTGCTAAGTCGAAGCTGATATCTCTCTGCTGAACGGAAGTTCTGACCTGAGATCCCTCAGTTCTCGCATATAACCCCTAATTTATGTACAGACATCATTGTAGTATTCTTGCCTATAAGACTGAATATTGGGATTCTGGATACGGGAGTATATTCAAGAGGTGGGACACATGAATTGATCTAAGTTCTTAAGACACTTAAACGGTATCCTGAATAGATTGAAGTTTGTGTGAGAATTTAAGATGGATCAATATATCGACAATCGAGGTGAATTGTTTAAGTCTGAGTATGAAATGTAGCTTAACGGTACTTGTAATCTGTCTGAAAAGCTGATATGATTCCCTGATAAGCTCACCAAAAATAAACTTGTAAATAGTTTACTTTCCGCAATTTAAGTTTTCTGTATTTTTTTCTTAGTTTAGATCACATTAAAAATCAAAAAGATTTTACATTTCTGCTTTATTTTAGACAAACCAGAGTGGAAAGTTGATTGTCGGATTGTTGATAGATGAAGCAGAGGCAGGAGATTCTGAGCTGAAGAATGAGGAGAGCTTACATTGTTGGAAGTTTGATTGTTTTCTGTGTCAAAAACAAGTTCATTAATTTGATACTTGTTATTTTCAGAAAAAGTTAAAAATGATTTTACTAAATCAGTTGAATTCATCAAAAGATCAACCAGGGTCATTAAATTGAACTTGGTAGATTAATCGAGTAATCAAGGTCATTAAATTGAACATGAATACTTGAGTGGATTGCTAGAGCTGATTAAGTTTGTTTTTATTGGTTGAAAAAGATGAATTTTAATATTATGCGTAGAGTAACAGGTTTGGACTTTAAATTCCCACGGAGGCAAATTGTCAAAGCTTGAACCAGATATCTCAAGATCTCAGCATACTGAGAGGGGAGTTTGTGAAAGGGGGAGTCTGGATCAACAACTATTGGAAAGTTGAAGTTAGAGCCTGGTGTTAATCCTGAAACCTGTGAAGAATGCTTGTGAGAATAGACAGAGTTTAGGAAAAGACTAAGACTGAAGACTATGGAACTGAAGACTGATAAAGACTACGTCAACATCCAAGGGGGAGTCTGTTGATGCACGGAATGTCTGTTGACTGCGTCTACAAGAAGTCTGAAGTCAAGATTAGTCAACAGGGGGTCAAAATGTTAAATATGTAACATTTGTATATATGTTCGCTTTTATGTACATGTTGCATAGTGGTCCGCTCATAGGGTCTTGTAGGGTCCGCTTATTTGTCATATTGTAACAGGTCCGCTCATTTGACTTGTCATATGAGCGAACCGTAATGTCTATATATAGGGGATGTCAGTTAGAGCGGATCCAGGTGGTGTTTGTATGCTGGAGCGAAACTCTGTCAAATTTTCAGTAGAAAAGCAATAAAAGCAAAGGAAATTAATAGGACAAGCTATTGTAACCTTGCACATTCTGATTCCGCCTTTATATGTGAGGATGAGCTACTCTGACTGACTTTTCGGGTCAAACAACGGTCCAACAGATTTCATCCAAGTAGCAAACAAGTCTGGCTCTCGGACAATCTTGGCAATGAATGCTTTGAACTCTCCTTTTTCATCAACAAACATATCCCAGCTGAAGCCTTTAGGTAGTCTCTCATCATCTTGATCAACAAAATAGGCTTTGCTATCAGGAGATATGTATTTGTCCCAGCTGAAATCCACTACACATGCTCTCTTGGGGTCTTCAATCTTCCTACCATGAGCCGTCTGTGGTTCTTGAGATTGACCAACTTGCTGATATATAGCTTTCCGGTAGTAGTCCTCTTTTCCGAGTGGATTCTGTGCACCGCTAGCTTCTCTTCCCTTGCATTCACGTTTGAAATGGCCTTTCTCCCTGCATCGAAAACAAGTAACTTTAGATTTATCAAAACCTAAAGTAGATACATGAGCATCAAGAAAATCATTTCTCCCGGTAATTGCTTTGAACTTCTCAGCACGTCGAAGAACACTTGCAAGACACCATTTGATATCCATGAGTTCCATCTCTCCGGCGTCTATCTGATCGTAATCCTCCTTTGTAAGCATAGGATTTCCGATCCGACCAGCAACAAGACCTTCATAGGATAACAATACAGAACCAAGAAGTGCCATGTGGTCTTTTGCAGTGTCTTCTGAAAAGCTTTGACCTTCTGGAAGGTTGAGAGCTATGTTGCACTGAATCACGTATCCATTTCCTGTCTTTGTACCCTGAGATTGAAAGTTTGTAGTTGTCTCTTTAGGATTTACGCTCGGAAATGATGAAAACCCGCTACTACTCTTGTTTGAACCCTGATCAGCTTTATCTGATGAATCTCCAGCACTGAAAGCGGTTCGGATTTTTGGACTTCTCTCAGAATCAGTGACTGGAATACTACCTTTGTAATACATTTTTACATCCTGTTGACCACTTGGATTGTTCATCCTAGCGATCTTCTGCTGTTCCAGATCCTGACGCTCGATCTTCTCTATGAACTGAGATATAGTCAACCCATCATAAACACCCGTATTCTTCAATATCATCAAATACGTTCCCCACTCCTTCTGAGGCAACGCATCAGCTAACTTGTCCACCCACTCCTCACGATCTTTCTTAATGCTCAACATCGACATCGATCGTACTAGGTGACAGCATCTCTCAATCAGCTTCTTTGTATCCTCTCCCGGTAAGCTGCTAAACAGATCAAATTCTTTCTTTAGCAACGCCTTCTTGCTTTTAACCATATTCTCACTACCTTCAAACTTGACTTTAAGTGCATCCCAGATTGATTTTGCGGTTTTGTCATGCTGAAGTAGAATAAAGATGTCTTCCTTGATAGCTTGTTGAAGCAGACTGATCATCATCTTTTCTGCTCTACACATAGCACGTTCTTGATCCGTGAATTCTGATTACTCTTTGGTAACGTGCAATTCTGTTTCAGGCAACACATACTTCTTTAATATACACTCCCACGATCTAAGATGATTTGCCTGAACCCAGTTCTCAAATCGATCTTTCCACCCATAATATTCTTCGATACTCATAAATTTCGGGGGTTTCTGGGTGGTTCCCGTTTCGTTCTCTAAATTCATCGCCTGAGCAATCTGCATTGTAAAACTCGGTATCCATGTTTCACACCTATATCACCTGACGATCTTGATTTACCTGACGTAACACAAACAAACAAAACACGATCAGTTTAAAAATTATCGATTAACAGAAACGAACTGATACTCGAACCGGTGAATATTCTGTGCGGACCGAATGTTGACAAACTGTACAGACTGAAATTGATGCGAACTGAGATTTAACTTGTCAAAACCTGCGAACTACTGTGACTCGGATTAAACTCAAACGACCAGATTCACTACGAACAAACTGATAGACTTTCAAACGAACTTGCCCGACTTCCAACTTCCAACTGATATGACTTGAATTTTATGCCAACTGAGCTACAAATCACAACACAAACTGTTTGATGGGTCGAGATGGGCCGAGAAATTGACGTGGGCTTGACAATGATATAGCCGACAACTTAGAAAATAGGGCCGAACAACAAACGCTTTAAAATGTTAATTTTGGACAATCATATACACACGATATAATGATCTGTCAAAGTAAAAAATATGCTCAAATGATTGGACCAAACTATGAATGGGCGGTGCACATGAGCCTACCCAATGAATGCAAACCGTCAAACTGTGATGATTTTCTTATACAACTTTCATAATTGAGCCGTGATTTTTTATCATGCTGATTGGACCACAACTTTCACTAACTTTTAATCTTTCACCGTATTTGGCTGAAAATGAAACAAGTCAAAATGATTAATTAATCACCAAAGAGGCCGACAACTGTTTCACTCATTGACTGTTGATTGGACCATGTATGTAATGAACATAAGATGTGTTATATGTGTCAGACACATTTAAATCACCACATTATCCTATTAGGCCTTCATTTGATGATGGCCGACCAAAATAAAACTGTTGATTGGGCCGGCAATGACTTCCTTTTATTGGGCCTTACATTACACAAAGACAATACATGATTGGACGGCAACTTTGATATTCAACTTTATGTTAATTTGACCGATCAAGATATAAATTCAGTAGATCACGTGATGACTGCTAAAAGTTATTAAAGATGCACAGAACTTTGTTGACTACTGAATTGAAATACCCATGTATACCGATTTAATTTAATGTTTTACATGCATTGGGCCAATTTTAAACCTTTATCACATGGGCTGCCAAAACACTTAAACAAACCATATGATTGATTGGCAAACAGTGATTGGACCGATAGTTTGAAGGTGGCCGACAAATGTTACAAGATCAGACTTAATAATGAAGACGATGACTCAAAAAGCGGACCTGTCGTGTTCCTAAGAGCGAACCTGTCAAACAATATAAGCGGACCACAACTGAACCAATAAGCGGACCTGTATAGTGTTTGAAAAAGCGAACCACACTAATATTTTTGAGCGAACCACTAAACTGATTTAAGAGCGGACCACAAAATTGACTTAAGAGCGAACCACCTCTATCACATAAGCGAACCTGACTTTTTTTTAACCGAATGAGCGAACCAAATTATTATGAGCGGATCTATGATTTTTTTTTTGAGCGAATCTATCATTTTTTGAGCGGATCTGCTATGTTTTTAAGCGAACCTATCAAAGTTTGAGCAAATCTAACACGAATTTGGAGCGGATCTCACAAATAATATGACGAAAAAGCGAACCTAAGTGATACCGTAAAAGCGGACCTACTTCGGAACACGTTTTGACCCGTTTTTACTTTGAATTTCAGCCTCAAACTTTCAGGGATTTGACTATACACTGTTACGCACAATATGTGAAATTTTGAGCGAATTCCGACCGTAAAATCTCGGTCTGACGAAGAAAGAAGGTGTAGAAGTAAGAATATGTGATGAAATCCAGCAAATCTATGTAGAACTCCTCCTCCTGAAGCTCTGATACCACTTGTAGGATTGGATTCTGACCCGAACGAGTCAATCAGAGGAGTTTGATCAGATACAGGTGCGGAAAACAAGTACCTGACATAGAAACAACTAGATATTCTCTTAATTCTCTTTGTTGATTAATTTGACAGCGATTACAATCGATTCTCACACCGGCAGCACCTCGGTATGGAATTTCAGAAGTTACAAATGAGGTCCTCTTTTGTGGTATATATAGGTGAGTAGGTTCCCTTATACGGCATGTCCATATAAGCGAACCTGATAGGTTCCCTTATACGGCATGTCCGTATAAGCGGACCTGACATAAAAGAGGACCTACTATGTCCGTATAAGCGGACCTACACTCTAAAACACGTAAACTCTCCAGTTTTCTCATAAAACACGCCCTAATCTATACATTATAATGAAAGACTCGATCTAAGACAAAATCAACAGATGTAGTGCACCAACTTTACGTAAGTGTCCTGCTTAACCCGAGGACCATGGTAGATAGTCTAGTAACAGTGTAAGTAAGAGAAATCGTTCAATTCCATCATTCAACCCATTCCCAATCCTCGGGAATCCCATGCCTTGGTAAAGAGTGTGAACTCACCTTGGTTTGCTCGGTATGTTATTGCTTCTAGTGTTAATTTATGATTACGTCCGTTACACACGACCTAGGGTACATTGCACATAACTCGATGTAAGTGTTTATATTCAGTTACGGTTTACAAGTCTTTGGGATCCAAGTAACTGTGTCCTGTGTGATAATTGTGTACATAATGATATTAGGAGATTATTCACACATACAGGATCATGCAGTTACACACAGTAGCATACAATTATATACAGAACATACAGTAAGCTTTAGCACCATAAACTCAGACAATTCATCAACGAAAGTCGAATCTTTCATCAACACTTAAAAGTCAGACTATTCATTATATCACAAGGTCGGGCCATATGTCATGTCACCAAAGTCGGACTAAGTAACATCACAAGAAATTCGGACAAGGCGCATATACATTTAAAAACCCGGACATGGCGCATGTATCATAAACTCGGACATGGCGCATATGTTAGAAACTTGGACATGGCGCATGTATTAAGAAAACTCGGACAAACATACAAAACACATCAAAAGTTTGGACCCTGAGCATACATTTAAAAAGTCGGACAATACATGTTGCATGATAAAAGTTCGGACTTGCAGCCCCTTAACAAATTCGGACCTATTCCCTTCCCCTTATAAAATTCGGACAACATCACACCACAAAAGTCGGACATCATTACAAAGGTCGGACGACTTCAATCCTTAAACAAAAACTCGGACATAGCATGCTTTCAAGAACTCGGACCTCACATAACATCTAAAGGTCGGACATATACCATAACCAAAACTCGGACCTTCTATAATCAAGTAAAGTCAGATATAACAAGCATATAAAACTCGGACTCATGCTACTTATACAAACTCGGATCCTCATGCAATTTCATTCAAAATTCGGATTAGGTATCATACACATATAAAGTTCGGACCTTTTAATCATTCTAAAACTCAGACTTTTCAATCATGTGTGAATTCCCAAGATCATGTCACAGAATCAATATAACAGTTACGTTTGTAGAAAACTACGATCAAAAACCGTAATTTCATACATCCATATCATGTATCTTGACATCAGGCAAACGATTACACAACTAATCAACATCATTTCACAATAATCAGAATTCAATCAGTAAATACAGAACTAGTATGTGAAGAACTAGGGTTTACATGAATCACATAATCAAGAATTGATAACAACAAACAATCATTAAACAATTACACACTTGGATTGATTCTAAATGGATTGAAAGATCATGATTGATGCAGAAGACTTGTGCCAATGATGAAGAGGATGGTTGTAGAGAGAATTGGAGAGGAATCTTAGGTACGTATGATGATTATGTGAATGATTAGTGAAGGGGATTAGGGTTATGAGTGATTAAGATTTCACTAACTGCTCTACTCATCCCCTAAGTATCATCTTTTACATAAAACACACCCATCTCAATACAATTTACTGTTTCATCACCAAGTTCATGCATTTGTCAAATCTTTCATAAGTAACACATAACCATGCACAATTACAATACATTTTATCGAACCAAAACATATACAGTTACAAAGCAAACCAATTGTGCAAGTAAACAACTAAACAAACAGTGAACGTGCAATAAATGCGAAAGTGGAATCTTGGAAACTCGAGTTGTCACATTATGCCCAACTTGAAAGAAATTTCGTCCCGAAATTTAGCATGCGGTTACTGAGGAAGCTAGGTAAGTTGTATCGTTTACTGGTTTTCCTGGGGTGTCACATCATCCCCTGTTGATTTGGAATTTCGTCCCGAAATTCTGTAGTAGCTTCAGCCTCAGTAGTGATTGCACGGTTTTCGAATAACTGGGGATACTTGAGTTTCATTTGGTCTTCTCATTCCCAGGTGAACTCTGGGCCACGACGGGAGTTTCAACGAACTCGCACAAGAGGTATTCTAGTGTTCTTGAGGACCTTAACATCCCGGTCCGTGATTTCAACTGGTTCCTCGACGAACTGCAACCGCTCGTCGATAGTGAGTTCCTGTGATTTCGATTCGACACGTGGAAAACATTGTGAACTGCACCGAGTTCAGCTGGTAGGTTCAGTTTGTAGGCCACTTTGCCTATTCTTTCAGTGATTTCGAACGGTCCAACATACCGCGGATTGAGCTTACCTCGTTTACCAAAACGAACCACACCCTTCCAGGGTGAGACTTTGAGTAGCACTCGATCCCCAACTTGGAACTCGAGCGGTTTCCTGCGCTTATCAGCGTAACTTTTCTGACGGTCGCGAGCTGCCGCCATGCGTTGTCGTATTTGTGCAATTCGTTCAGTAGCATCAACTACAAGTTCTGGACCTGTGATTTGACTATCCCCCACCTCTGCCCAACAGAGAGGTGACCGGCATTTACGTCCGTACAATGCCTCGAATGGAGCGGCTTGAATGCTGGTGTGGTAACTGTTATTGTACGAAAACTCCACTAAAGGGAGATGTTTTTCCCAGCTGTTTCCGAAATCGATAACACATGCTCGAAGCATGTCTTCAAGAGTTTGAATAGTGCACTCAGACTGCCCATCCGCCTGAGGGTGATAAGCTGTGCTCATGTCTAATCGAGAGCCAAAGGATTTGTGCATCGTTTGACACAGTTCTGAAGTGAATCGTGCATCCCGATCCGAAATAATGGAAATTGGCACTCCGTGCCTCGAAACAACTTCTTTCAAATAGACGTCTGCTAATGTAGAGAACTTATCCCTTTCCTTAATAGCCAAGAAATGAGCAGACTTTGTGAGTCGATCAACGATCACCCAAATAGTATCATTCCCACGCTGGGATCTAGGCAGGCCAGTAATAAAATCCATGAAAATTTCCTCCCATTTCCACTGCGGTATCTTGGGTTGCTGAAGTAGGCCTGATAGTTTCTGATATTCGACTTTGACCCTTGCACAGGTCAAACATTTACTGACGTAGGTAGCGATGAGGGCTTTCACGCTTGGCCACCAATACGTAGTTTTAAGATCGTGTTACATCTTATCCGAACCTGGATGTACCGAGTAGCGAGACTTGTGCGCTTCATCCATCACAAGGTCTCGTAAACCGCCATACAGTGGGACCCAAATACGCCTCGTTGCATAGTAGGCGACGTCTTCCTTCTGTTCTAATCGCTGCCTTGAACCGTGTAAGGCTTCATCCTTGACATTTTCTGGTTTCAATGCTTCTACCTGAGCATCTCGTATCTGAGCAGGAAGACTAGACTGAATAGTAAGCTGCAAGGCTCGTACACGCCTAGGTGTAGTATCATTTCGACTGAGGGCATCAGCCACAACATTGGCCTTGCCTGGATGGTACTTGATAGTGCATTCGTAATCATTAAGCAGCTCGACCCATCGTCGTTGTCGCATGTTCAATTCTTTCTGCTTGAAGATATGCTCGAGACTCCTGTGATCGGTGTAGATAGTGCACTTGGTACCGTACAGGTAGTGTCGCCATATCTTAAGCGCGAAAACAACAGCTCCCAGCTCTAAATCGCGTGTCGTGTAGTTCCGTTCGTGAACCTTGAGTTGACGTGACGCATAAGCAATAACTTTATCCCGCTGCATCAATACACAACCAAGCCCCTGTATCGATGCGTCATAATAGACCACAAAATCGTCCGTGCCCTCTAGCAATGAGAGAATAGGTGCACTGCAAAGTCTATCCTTTAAGTGCTGAAAAGCGGTTTCCTGAGGATTACCCCAACGATAGGTGACACCTTTCTGTGTTAGCAATGTAAGCGGCGGTGCGATCTTTGAGAAGTCTTTGATGAACCGTCTGTAATAACCCGCCAAACCCAAGAATTGGTGTATTTCTGTTGGTGTACGCGGTGCAGGCCAGTTCCTGATCGAATCTACCTTGGATGGATCAACATGAATCCCATCCTTGTTTACCACATGGCCAAGAAAATGGACTTCACGAAGCCAGAAGTCACATTTTGAAAACTTGGCGTACAGTCCTTCCTTTCGAAGAAGTTCCATGATAAGCCGTAGATGCTGCTCGTGTTCCTCCTGACTCTTGGAGTAAATCAGAATGTCGTCAATAAAAACAATTACAAATTTGTCTAGATAGGGTTTGCACACCCTGTTCATGAGATCCATGAAAACTGTAGGCGCGTTCGTTAGCCCGAATGGCATGACTAGAAACTCGTAGTGGCCGTAGCGAGTTCTGAAAGCTGTTTTGGAGACGTCCCCATCCCGGACTCTCAGCTGATGGTGACCTGACCTCAGATCAATCTTGGAGTAGTGGCTCGACCCTTGCAACCGGTCGAATAAATCATCAATTCGTGGAAGAGGATAGCGGTTCTTCATTGTCACTTTGATGAGTTCTCGATAATCGTTACACATGCGGAACAACTTCTCTTCTTGAGTATAACGGGGCTCCTTAAAGCGAAAACTAGGTCCGACGAAGCTCGAGTTCATTAATTCCTGCAGTTGACTAGACAGTTCCTGCAACCTTCCTGGTGTAAGGTAGTAAAGTATACCAATAACGAGGGTTACTTCTTGCATGATACAGGTCTGACATCCCACCTGTCGATGTGTAGATAAACCTGACAGTTCTTCGGGTAACATTTAGGGAGAAGTCACGAATAATTGGTGGATCCTTGATCCTCCTTTCCTTAGTCTTGACATTTGTGTTGAGGGTTAACATTGCGGGGTAATTCTTCCGTAGACACTCCTAGCCTTTCTTGCTGAAATAAAGCTAACCGTGGTGCCACTCTGACACGCTGTGAGAGGTAACATTTCTCGTACAAGCTTTTCTCCTCACTGGGTGTATGCATACGATATCTGGGTAGCCTATCCACACGGCTACTGCGTCAACTCTATCAAGGGTAGCAAAAAGGATGGTCGACGTTGATCACTTATCCCACAAGGTCGAGTTTGCATTCCCACACCCATATGAGGTTTCAATAGGCTCGCCATCTGCCGCTTCCATAGCAGGTTCGGTTTCGAGATGTACCAGGGCTGGGTCGAACAGTGACGAAGTGATTTATTACTAAAAGCATAAAGGCCACCATGTTGCTACAATCTTGGCGTTGTCCACACCAATCCTAATTGCCCAACGCGAGTACTGTGACAACTCGAATTTCCAAGATTCGATTTCATATGTATTACACGATCATGTATTGACTAGTTGTTTATTTGCACATTTGGTTGCCATGAAATTTTATACGTTTTGATTGATTGACTGTACATAGTTGTTTGTTTGTTACATTGTGAAACTTGTAAATGTGTAAACTAGTTAGTGTGAAACACATTACATCACACAAACAACCTTCGAAGGATGTCCAACCTTCGAAGGATGTCCACGAAACATGGCTCAAGGATCGAAGGATCACGAAACATATCCTTCGATCCGAAAGATCAACTTTCGGCTTGAAGGGTCTCGAAACATATCCTTCGGGCCAAGAAGAGATCCTTCGACATCTTTCGGCCCAGTCTTCTAATGGGCTCGGCCCACTCCTGTAATATGTTTATATACGGTGAATGGCATGCAAAGTCGGAGTTTTTCTAAAAACCCTAGAACACCTTTACTTGTGACGGCAACCACAAATTTACGGAGACTACTTGCTGATCAATTCTTTTGCTTTATATCCCGGTTAGTGTCTAAAGTATATGATTTCATGATTTATCAATCACATGTCAATATGTTGTTTGTATGTTAACCGGTTATGTATAATGATTGTATATGGATGTTAATCGGATTTGTATGCTAATCGGATCTGTTGTGAACTATGTTTAATGATACTGTTTGGTGAATCGGATGTGATTGTGGATCGGATGTGATTTTATGCAATCCAAAATTGTTATCGTTCATGAAATCGGAACACACATGATTGAGTATTATTATTGTTCATACGGTTAAATTAGGGTTCATAAGGTTTTAATATGAAACTGACTGTTTGATCGATTTTAGGTAACCGATTACTTGAAAGTTGTGTTAATTGATAATCGGATAAACTTGGAAAACTTGAATAAAATGTAACTGTTATTTATCGAAGGATAACCAATATGCCGAAAGATACTTGTTATCCGAAACATGGTTGCTGTGAACCGAAAGATGCCTATCCTTCGAACCGTAGTAACTTTGACCGAAAGATAGTTTGGACCGAACCATAACTTTGACCGAAAGATAGTTTGGACCGAAAGATAGCTTTGACCGAAAGATGGCATTGGTCCGAAACATAACATTCGGTCCGAAGGATAATTGTGATAACTGTTGTCGAAAGATAATAGTTGGATTCGAAAGATACTAGGGATTTATGAACCTACTTTGAAAGATGGAATTATATGCTTGAGTTATTTGGCATGCCATGCTTGATGAACGTTAACATTTGTATACGTGCAATAATACGTGTTGTGCCGATATGCAAACTGACTGCTATGTGAACATTAAATTGCATGCGTATCATTGCGAACATGAACTGATTTGTTATACGTGCATACAATAGGACGTGATTAAATTCTTGTGAGTGCATAACCTAGCATACCGAGCAAACCAAGGTGAGTTCACACTCTTACCAAGGCATGGGATTCCCGGGGTGTTGGGAATGGGATTGAAAGGTTGGTTAGATACACTATCGACACTATGACTAGACTACCACATTACTATCCTCGGATGTGAAGGATACTTATACTGATCACTATCCTCGGATGTGAAGGATACTTATACTGATCACTATCCTCGGTTGTGAAGGATACCTATAGTTACGAGTAGTCTAGTGGTTATATAACGTGGAACACCACCACCAATAACGTGGAACACCACCACCAATAACGTGGAACACCACCACCAATAACGTGGAACACCACCACCAATAACGTGGAACACCACCACCAATAACGTGGAACACCACCACCAATAACGTGGAACACCACCACCCATAACGTGGAACACCACCACCAATAGAACATACAAACGGCCCAGTAGAGCCACCTGTTACAAACGAACTTACTATTACGCATTTACTTTCTGTGAACTCGCTCAACTAGTTTGTTGATCATTCTGTTACATGCCTTGCAGATCGTTAGGTACTTGGAGCTTGCACTGGAGAAGCGGGTCGTTGTGGACAAGGATCGTGGCTTTTCTGTTGAGCTATTATGACACTTAAAACTGTTAACTACTACTGGTTTATTTACTACGCTTCCGCTACGTTTTGAAACGATGATTTGTTTGATCACCTTTTGTATTGAATGGATGGTTTTCAGTTATTTTACTTAATATTAAATGCATGTTCAATATGATTGGTGGCTTGATCCTGGTCGGTCACGCTCCCAAACGGTGATACTCCGCGTGTGGATTTTGGGGGTGTGACAGATTGGTATCAGAGCCATTGGTTATAGAGAACTTGGTTTTAATATGGAAAAACGTTTTATTAAAACCAGACTATAACCAGAACAGTGCTCTCAACGATCCACAACGACGCTTCGCTCCACGTGCAAGACTCAACTTCTTAGGTAATAAGGTTTATGTTTATTGCCTACATGCTAGAATTTGCATAGAACTTTGCTCGTAGTATGCTTACATTACCTTGCTCACAACTTGACATTTCATGAGAATACTTATGTGCTTACACTCTTCTGTCATCGCACTATTCGCGAACCTTTCTCACTTATGTTGCCTTTGATGTGAAGATCAATGGCCGCACGAATTACCATGACTCAAGCCCAGCTAGAGGCTCTCGTTGCTGCGGCAGTTGCAGCTGCACAAGCAGGTCAACCCGCTCAGCAACAACCTGGGTGCACATTCAAGAATTTCATGGACTGTCGTCCTAGCTCGTTCAGTGGCACGGAGGGGGCAGTTGGACTCCTCCACTGGTTTGAAAAGCTCGAGTCGGTTTTCGAAATGTGTGAATGCCCTGAGGCTCGCAGGGTGAAGTTCGCCACTGGCACACTTGAAGGGATTGCGCTCACTTGGTGGAACGCACAAGTGCAGATCTTAGGGTTGGCAGCTGCTAACGCCACACCCTGGAATGATTTTAAAGAACTGATCAAGAGGGAATACTGCACTAGAGAAGACATTCACAAGTTGGAGGACGAGTTGTATAACTTGAAAATGGTTGGTTCGGAAATCGAAGCCTACACCAAGAGATCAAATGAGTTGGCTGTGTTATGTCAAACTATGGTGGACCCTCCATACAAGCGTATTGAGTTGTATCTCAAAGGTTTGGCACCAGAAATACAGAGCCACGTTACCTCGGCTAACCTCAACAACATCCAGGAAATCCAGCGTCTCGCTCATCGCATCACTGATCAGGCAGTGGATCAGAACAAACTGCCAAAACGTATTAGTGCTACTGCTACCACTACTGCTTCTACTACACTTGCTACTCCCAGTGAAAGTAAGAGAAAATGGGATGGGGATTCTAGCAAGGGATCAGCTTCAGTGCAGTCGCAAGCTCAACAGCGAAAGACAGACAGTTACCAGAGTCCAAGTCAGCACTCCTCAGGCAGCCACAGACAGGGAGGGTATCAAGGAAATCTCCCAAAGTGTAACACCTGCAACAAACATCACAGTGGCCAGTGTAATAAGGTTCGTTGTCAAAGATGCCTCAAGATGGGTCATGAGGCCAAAGATTGTAGAAGCGCTCGACCTGCAAACCAGAATCAGCAGCAACCTCAAGCACAGCAGAATCAACAGCAGGGTAACAAAGGGTGTTTTCATTGCGGTACAGAGGGTCACTTCAAAAGGCAATGCCCTCAGTTGAACAGAAACCAGAACAACAATCACAACAACAATCAGGGCAACGGGAATAATAACAACAACAACGGGGGAAACAACAACAACAACGGCAATGAAGCTCGTGGTCGTGCTTTTGTGTTGGGTCGAGGAGATGCAGTTAATGATCCCAATGTGGTTATGGGTAAGTTTCTTCTCGACGATATTTATGTTACTGTCTTATTTGATTCGGGTGCTGATACAAGCTATATGTCATTGAAAATGAGTAAATTATTAAAACGTACACCAACACCTCTAGACACCAAACACGTCGTAGAACTAGCCAATGGTAAAAGTGTAGAAGCCGCACAGGTAGTCAAGGGTTGTAGTATTGTTCTAGCGGGTCAGACTTTCTCGATTGATCTCATACCCATAGTTTTGGGTAGTTTCGACGTCGTCATCGGTATGGATTGGTTATCCCAACATCACGCGGAGATCTTATGCAAGGAAAAAGTTATTCGTATTCCTCGCTCCAGTCAAGAACCTCTCGAAGTACAAGGTGACAAGAGTGGTGCTGTGGTTGGCATCATCTCTTTCTTAAAGGCGCAGAAATGTTTACGAAAGGGACATACTGCCATTCTGGCACTTGTCACTGACGCGTCAGCAAAGGAAAAGAAGCTGGAGGATATACCAGTTGTGCGTGATTTTCCTCAAGTGTTTCCTGAAGATTTACCTGGTTTACCTCCTCATCGTCAAGTCGAGTTTCAGATTGAGTTAGCTCCTGGAGCAGCACCAATAGCCCGCGCACCGTATCGTTTAGCTCCAACCGAACTGGAAGAACTGTCGAAGCAGCTACAAGAGCTCTTGGAAAAGGGCTTTATTCGTCCAAGCTCTTCGCCTTGGGGAGCTCCAGTGTTATTTGTAAAGAAGAAAGACGGTACGTTCAGGATGTGCATCGACTACCGCGAACTCAATAAGGTGACGGTGAAGAACCGTTATCCTCTTCCGCGCATAGATGACCTATTCGACCAGTTGCAAGGGTCGTGTTACTATTCCAAGATTGATTTAAGGTCAGGGTATCATCAGCTGAGAGTCTGGGATGAGGACGTCTCCAAAACCGCTTTCAGAACTCGCTACGGTCATTACGAGTTTCTTGTCATGCCATTCGGGCTTACGAACGCGCCTGCAGTCTTCATGGATCTTATGAACAGGGTGTGCAAACCGTATCTTGACAAGTTCGTTATCGTTTTCATAGACGACATTTTGATCTACTCCAAGAGTCAGGAGGAGCACGAGCAGCACTTACGCCTTATCTTGGAACTTCTTCGAAAAGAGCAACTGTACGCAAAGTTTTCAAAATGCGACTTCTGGCTTCGTGAAGTCCACTTCTTAGGCCATGTGGTGAGCAAGGATGGGATTCATGTTGATCCATCCAAGGTTGATTCGATCAGAAACTGGCCAGCACCACGTACACCGACAGAAATACGCCAATTCTTGGGTTTGGCGGGTTACTACAGGCGATTTATTAAAGACTTCTCAAAGATCGCGCAACCACTTACTATGCTAACACAGAAAGGTGTCGTTTACAGATGGGGTAGTACGCAAGAGACCGCTTTTCAGTACTTAAAGGATAGGCTTTGCAGCGCACCTATTCTCTCATTGCCAGAGGGCACGGATGACTTCGTGGTTTATTGTGACGCATCGATACAGGGGCTTGGTTGCGTATTGATGCAGCGGGATAAAGTTATTGCATACGCCTCTCGGCAACTCAAGGTTCATGAACGGAATTATACGACGCACGATTTAGAGCTGGGAGCTGTTGTTTTCGCGCTTAAGATATGGCGACACTACCTGTACGGTACCAGGTGCACGATTTACACCGATCACAGGAGTCTCGAGCATATTCTTAAGCAAAAGGATTTGAATATGCGTCAACGGAGATGGGTTGAACTTCTAAACGACTATGAATGCGCCATCAAGTACCATCCAGGCAAAGCCAATGTTGTGGCTGACGCCCTCAGTCGGAAAGACACTCTACCTAAGCGCGTGCGAGCGCTACAGCTTACTATTCAGTCTAGCCTTCCGGCACAGATACGAGCTGCTCAGTTAGAAGCACTGAAACCCGAAAACGTCAAAGCTGAAGCCTTACGCGGCTCAAGGCAACGCATGGAACAAAAGGAAGACGGCGCCTACTATGTAACGGGGCGTATTTGGGTCCCACTTTATGGCGGTTTACGCGAACTTGTAATGGATGAAGCTCACAAGTCTCGCTATTCGGTACATCCAGGGTCGGATAAAATGTACCACGACATCAGTACTACTTATTGGTGGCCTAGTATGAAGGCTCACATCGCTACGTACGTTGGAAAATGCTTAACCTGCGCTAGAGTCAAGGTTGAATATCAGAAACCAGCTGGTCTACTTCAGCAGCCCAAGATACCGCAGTGGAAATGGGAAGAAATTTCCATGGATTTCGTTACAGGCTTACCTAGATCCCAGCGTGGGAATGACACTATCTGGGTGATCGTTGATCGACTCACAAAGTCTGCTCACTTCTTGGCTATCAAAGAAACGGATAAGTTTTCTACCTTAGCAGACATTTACTTGAAAGAAGTTGTTTCGAGGCACGGAGTGCCAACCTCTATCATTTCGGATCGCGATGCACGATTCACGTCAGAGCTTTGGCAAGCGATGCACAAATCCTTCGGCTCACGGTTAGACATGAGCACAGCATATCATCCTCAGACGGATGGGCAGTCTGAGCGAACTATCCAAACTCTAGAAGACATGCTTCGAGCGTGTGTCATCGATTTCGGCAACGGCTGGGAAAAACACCTCCCTTTAGTGGAGTTTTCATACAATAACAGTTACCACACCAGCATTCAAGCCGCTCCATTTGAGGCATTGTACGGACGTAAATGCCGGTCACCTCTCTGTTGGGCAGAGGTGGGGGATAGTCAAATTACGGGTCCAGAGATTGTTGTGGACGCCACAGAAAAGATAGCACAGATACGACAACGCATGGCGGCAGCACGCGACCGTCAGAAAGCCTACGCGGACAAGCGTAGAAAACCATTGGAATTTGAGGTCGGGGACCGGGTTTTATTGAAAGTTTCACCCTGGAAGGGTGTGGTTCGATTTGGTAAACGAGGCAAACTGAATCCGCGGTACGTCGGACCATTCGAAATCTTAGAAAAGATTGGCAAAGTAGCCTACAGATTAAACCTACCAGCTGAACTCGGTGCAGTTCACAATGTATTTCACGTGTCGAATCTGAAGAAATGCCTATCAGATGAGACCCTTATAGTTCCTTTTAAGGAACTCACTATCGACGAGCGGTTGCAGTTCGTCGAGGAACCAGTTGAAATCACGGACCGGGATGTTAAGGTCCTCAAACACAAGAGAATCCCTCTTGTTCGAGTTCGTTGGAACTCCCAGCGTGGCCCAGAGTATACCTGGGAACGCGAAGATCAGATGAAAGAAAAGTACCCCCAGTTATTCGAAACCAATGCATCCACTTCTGAGGCTGAAGCTACTACTACTGAATTTCGGGACGAAATTCCAAATCAACGGGGGGATGATGTGACACCCCAGGAAAACCAGTGAATGATGTAACTTACCTAGCTTCCTCAGTGAGTGCGTACCAAATTTCGGGACGAAATTTCTTTCAAGTTGGGGATAATGTGACAACTCGAATTTCCAAGATTCGATTTCATATGTATTACACGATCATGTATTGACTAGTTGTTTATTTGCACATTTGGTTGCCATGAAATTTTATACGTTTTGATTGATTGACTGTACATAGTTGTTTGTTTGTTACATTGTGAAACTTGTAAATGTGTAAACTAGTTAGTGTGAAACACATTACATCACACAAACAACCTTCGAAGGATGTCCAACCTTCGAAGGATGTCCACGAAACATGGCTCAAGGATCGTGTCACACCCGCTCATAGCGGAAGCGCGAGGTGTGATCTGATCGGTTCTCATTGCATAACAATATAAGTGAACATACTAAATGAATAAAAACAAGCTCCAATGCCATTGTCATAATCGTTTCAAAAGAACGCAACATAAGTTAAACGTATTGGTTACAAACCATCAAATGAAAATAAGTTGTCATTGTTTTATACATCAAAATGTAAGTCTTAAAATGTTAAGGCTTTGACCACTATATCACCGCAAAGAGGCGGTATATAACGGGCAAACCCTTCAAATGGTGGCATGGAGTCTTGATACTTGCTTTCCTTGATTGAAATGTCTGCATGGTCCACTAATTTCCTGAAATACATGTTAAGTTTGAAAACATCAACAAAAGTTGGCGAGTTCATGCAGTTTAGTTGTATGAGATGTATCTGTAAAATGTGAGTTGTATAAAATGTATCTGTAAAATGTGAGTTGTATAAAATGTATCCATAAAATGTGAGTTGTATAAAATGTATCCATAAAATGTGAGTTGTATAAAATGTATCTGTATGTAATGATGTAGTATGTAAAGCGTCAATGAAATCGTTGATCATTAATGTTTCGCGAGGACATTAATATGTGTGACGAAAAAGGAAGCAATCCAACCCTAGACGATTTTATGCCGATTCCTATCGACTGGGACACAAAAGCACTCTTCCGTATGGGTCCACGACCAAGAGTGGGGCTCGCCAAAACCCATTAGATCTAACCACTTGTACCTAGGTCCAAACTGGATTAATGGTGCTTAGATGTATAACCCTAATTCGCACATGATCTAAGGTGTTTCATTCCCTAACTTTAACATACGTTGAACATGTATTTTCCCTGATAGTTGTAAAGTTGTAAAACATTTAAATGAACAGGGGACATGAACTCACAGAATTGCGTCCGTGAATGGTAAGTAACTGTGATCTGACGTACGGTCGTCCTGAATAGTATCACCACCTACAAACGTTCTATATTTGTTAGACACTTCGGTCTTGTAATGACTTGAGTACAAGTCTTTTATCTTGAATATGTGTTAAGAATTGTATGTCTTTGTTATTCATTGAACTGTGTCTTAGATGTATTAATTGATAACTGTTTAGTGTATATATTTCGCCAAATATATATTCTTGTATCTCGTGAGTTGTATCATCGGGTCTTGTCCTCTTGATTTCATGTCTTGTATGAATAAATTGTATAATTGTATTTTTACCAATTTATATGTCATTGGGCTTAGCCCAAGAATTCATGTTATTGGGCCAAAATAGTGTTGGGCTTCAATAGTGTTGGGCCTAAATAGTGTTGGGCCTCAATAGTGTTGGGCCTCAATAGTGTTGGGCCTCAATAGTGTTGGGCCTAAATAGTGTTGGGCCTCAATAGTGTTGGGCCTCAATAGTGTTGGGCCTAAATGTTATTGGGCTTAATGTTATTGGGCCTTGGCCCATATGTTGGGTTTTGGGCTTAGCCCATGAGTCTTGATATTGGGCTTAGCCCATGTATTTATGTTAAGCCCAATTAGGATGATAAGCTCTTTTGTAAAATAGCCCATTTGTATCATAAATAAGCCCATTTATATAAAATAGGCCCATATGTAAAATAATCCCATTTGTTATAAAATAAGCCCATGTGTTAAAAATACATTCTTTCATTTTTTATAAAAGTTACTAAGTATAGGCTTTTTAGTTAAAAGAATACATAATAGTTTTTGTAAGTTTCAAAACATCCGGATTTTGTTGTCGGTGATTTGTATGTATTCGCGTCGAAAGATCGCCTAAACGTCGTAGTAACTCCCTCGGAATGGCGATATGTTCATAGATTCGCCCGTCGTCCGTTTTGACCATAAGTTGTGTTCGAAAGCTTGGAATGTCCGTAAGGTGTTTTATAAGATGTATTTAAATGTAGTCTTGTAAGACTTTAGTCAAAATGTACATTGTGTTCATTTGTATCATTGTATTCAAGTTTCTAGTTATCATAAATATAACTAATACAAACAAATAACACATAGCACATAAGTTGTTAAGTTAACTAAATATATATTTTCTCAAAATATATATTTATATCAAACTTTGCTTTTATAAAAACTATTCTTTAGAATCTTTTAATCTAATAAAGATTTTGTCAAAAATAATAGTTTTTATAACTTATGATTTTTAAGAGAAAAAAAAATTACCATATTTTATTAGAAATATGAACTTTTCCATGTTTAATAAAAACATATCTTTTTCTTATAAAATCACCACTAATCTTCTCATAGTTTTCTTAATAAAAACTTATGAGATTTATAACATAAACTTATCAAGATGAACTCTTAATTATGTAGGGTTTTCGGTATGATCATTTCATATGTTTACTAGATTAAAATCCACGTTTACTTCTAGTTTCATCAAGTTTTATAAAAATCTCAACTTGTATGTTACTTTTCATAATCTTGTAAAAGTATTATTTTTAGTTAAAAACTTTATATACTTTAACAAAAACACAGATCATGATCATCCATCTAATCTTTTATGTTTAACAAAACCCTTAAACATTTTCATGTACACTTGTTAGATTATGTTTTTAAACATCATCTAACAAGTTATTGGTATGCTAATCATCAAAACTAGAGCAAATATGCAAGTAATCATCAATAAATCACAACATAAACACCCTTTTATATCATGATTATTATTTTGCTTCTTTATATCTTCATATTATTATGTATGATTATTTAGTTTTTTTTTTACTAGTTATAAAACAATCATAATCATAAATAAGTATGAAAAAAAATAGATTTAGAAGCTTACTTCTAGCACTAGGCTAGGGATGATCTAGAGGATGATTAAGAACTAAGAAGATGATGATCTTGATGGTAGAATGCTCTTGAATGGATGAAAATACTTGCTTTAGCTTGTAAGTGCTTTAGATCATCTTTGGTTCCATAGAAAATCATCTTGATCATCAAAGAAATGACTAAAGTGAAGTGGGTTTTTATGGTGTTCTTGGTGAAATGGATGAAGATGATGAGAGAGTTTGTGTGTGAAAATGGATGGTTTAAAAGTTGTGATGAAATGGTTAGAAAATGAAGTAACTAGTTGTTAGTAATGATCATCTTTCACCACTTGCATCAACTTGCAACATGGAGTAAAAATATCTAGATATTTGTGGTAACTAGTTGAAAAAAAAGAGTAGGGAAGGGTGTGGGACCCACTTAAAAACGTTCACAACATGGGGGGGGTCTTGAATTGTTGAAATGTTATTAAGTGTTTAAAGTGTTAGAAACTTTTAGCAAAGTTTAGGTGTTTTGGTGTTTAAATGTTTCAAGTGTATAAATGTGTTAAGAAGGTGTTAAGTGACCATTACTAGTCCATAATGATCCAATTAACACTAGATGGTAATTAAAAAAAAGATTTGGTATTGTTCGGGTATTCGTTTCGAATTGTTTCGGTTAGACGTTATTTGAACGCTAAGTTGTGTAACTTGTGTGAATTGATGTAGTTATTGGCTCGGATGATACCCGAATGTATCCTCACATGAATTCTATGTTAAATAATATTTTTACATGTCGTAAAAATATTAGAAAGCTGATTTCTGCGTAATTTCTGCGGAAAAGCGTTGAAATCGTCGCTTTTAGTGCTTTTCGGGCAATTTTTAGTGTAATCGGACTTCGGAAAGGTTTTAAATCAAACCCTTTCATTCCTAATTATGGTTTAATATATATTAGATGTTGGACTTTCGTCTGAGTCCTAAAGATGTCGTTTAGATGGTTTTTTTTTTTTTTTTTGCGGATCCTGCGTTTTCGTCAGAATACTAGTTTACTAGGTGCTTTTCTAGTAGTTTCGATGCATTGTTTAAACTGTGTCAAATGTACTTAATAAAAATGAATCATATGCATCCTAAGTAAGTATTCCATGAGTATTCTAAGTGTATGTCACGAAATACGCAGTTCGAGTGTAAAAAAAAATGCATAAAAATGTAACTAAAATGAGTACTTTAAGTGTAAGAAAGGTACCGAAAAGTGGCAGTTGTCACATTCTCCCCCTGTTATTGAGAATTTCGTCCCGAAATTCTAGCTGAGTCATCCTTTGCAGGAGTATTCTCGAACAGGCGGGGTATTTTGGTTTTGATTTGATCTGCACGTTCCCAAGTATATTCAGTTCTGTGTCGAGAGTTCCAACGAATTTTTACTAATATGTTACGACTCCTTCATATTTTCTGGACCTTCCGGTCCATGACCTTAACAGGTGCTTTATGAATTGGAGTTTGTCATCAATGTGAACTTCATCCGCCGAGATGATAATTGTTTCTTGCGTTGGACTTTTCTTGAGATTCGACACATGAAACGTGTTGTGCACACTACTAAGTTCTTATGGTAACTTCAGCTTTGTAGGCAACGGTGTCGATCTTTTCTAGGATTATAAATGGTCCTACATATCGAGGGTTAAGCTTTCCAAGCTTACCAAACCTTGCTACGCCCTTCCAAGGTGAGACTTTCAAGAAGACTTTGTCTCCGACCTTGAAAGATAATGGCTTCCATCTCTTGTCTGCGTAGTCCTCTTGTCGATCCCGAGCCGCCTTGATACGGTCTCTGATCTGAAATATTTTCGTCGTAGTCTCTTGGACTAATTCCGGACCAATTAGTTGTTTATCGCCCGCTTCTGCCCAACATAGCGGAGAACGACACTTTCGACTGTAAAGAGTTCCAAACGATGCAACCTGTACACTTGTGTTGTAGTTGTTGTAGTAGGAAAGCTCAACCAACGGTAAGTGAGTATCCCAGTTGCCGCCCAAATCCATAACACACGCACGAAGCATGTCTTCGAGTGTTTGGATTATCCGTTCGCCCTGGCCTTTATTTTGTGGATGAAAGGCCGTGCTTAGATTTAAATGAGATCCAAAGGCCTCTTGAAATGACTTCCAAATTCTTGAAATAAAGCGACCGTCTCGGTCTGAGATGATTGAAATAGGCACTCCAAGACGAGCCACTATTTCCTTGAGATAGAGTTCCTCTAGTGTCTCTGTGCTATCCTTCTCCCGAATCGGCAAGAAGTGTGCGGACTTTGTCAGTCTATCAACGATTACCCATATCATGTCATGGCCTCTTGAGGTCTGGGGTAATTTCGTAATGAAGTCCATCAATATTCGTTCCCATTTCTAACAAAAAATATCGGGTTGTTGTAGCGAGCCCGAGGGTTTCTGATATTCGGCCTTGCCCTTCGCGCAAGTCAAGCATCTCAAAGGCCGCCAAAGAGTGGAACCCAAATTCTACCCATAAAGTATAAAGTTCGATCTTCTTTCAGCATGAATTGTTTTTATGTGACTCAAAGTGTTTCTGCTCGAATATGTTCTTCCTTGAGCGCTTCTTGTTGTGCATCATGAATTCGTGTGGTATGATCCGTGTGAATCGTCATCTCTAATGCTCAAACTCTCAAAGTTCTAACTCATTCCTTGCGGTTCAAGGCTTCAGCTACAACGTTTGCCTTGCCCGGATGGTACTTTATTCCACATTCATAGTCGTTCAACAATTCAATCCAACGTCGTTGACGCATATTTAGTTCTTTTTGATTGAATATGTGCTGAAGACTTTTATGATCCGTGAAAATCGTACACTGAGTACCATATAAGTAATGTCGCCATATTTTCAAAGCGAATACCACTGTGCCTAACTCGAGGTCATGAATGGTATAGTTTTTTTTTTTTCATGAACTTTCAGTTGACGCGATGCGTATGCGATAACTTTCTCCCGTTGCATAAGTACGCAACCCAATCCTTGATGCAAAGCATCACAGTAAACTACGAAGTCATCGGTACCATCGGGTAGTGATAAGATTGGTGCATCGCACAACTTATCCTTGAGAAGTTGAAATGTTTCTTCTTGTTTCCCGATTGGGTGAGGGAGGTTAGCGGTTGAGAAAGTTTTAGAAAAATTCTCTATAAATCTCCGATAGTACCCTGCTAATCCTAAGAATTGTCGGACTTCCGTTGGAGTCTTGGGTGCTTCCCAGCTCTTAATTGCTTCGATCTTCGAGGTGTCTACTTGAATGCCTTTCTCGTTCACTATATGCCTGAGAAATTGTACTTCATAAATCCAAAACTCATATTTGGAAAATTTTGGGTATAGTGTCTCCTTCTTCGTGTAGTTGTAAAATGGTTCTCAAATGTTGTTCGTGCTCGTCTGCCGATCGTGAGTATATCAAAATGTCGTCAATGAACACTATGACGAATTTGTCGAAGTATGGATTGCACACGCGGTTCATTAAGTCAATGAAGACTGCAGGCGCGTTCGTTAAACTAAAAGGCACAACGAGAAACTCGTAATGACCATAACGAGTTCGAAAGGCCGTTTTCGGTGTGCTTTCCTCTTGAATTTGTAACTGGTGATACCCAGATCGTAAGTCTATCTTAGAGTAGAAGCTTGAACTTTGAAATTGATTGAATAAGTTATCAATCCTCGGTAGTGGATACCGATCCTGATGGTAAGTTTATTCAACTCTATGTACTCTATGCACATTCTGAACGTTTCGTCCTTCTTCTTCACAAATAGAACTGGAGCTCCCCAAGGTGAGTAGTTTGGCCTAGTGAATACTTTATCCAACAACTCTTGAAGTTTTGTGGATAACTCTTGCATTTCAGAAGGTGCTAATCGATATGGATATTTGGCTACGGGTGCGGTTCCCGGTACCAAGTCGATATGAAGCTCGACTTGTCGATATGGTTATAGTCTCGGCAAGTATTCAGGAAATATTTCAGGAAACTCTTTTACCACCGGAATATCTGTCAGTTGTGGCCCAACGACCTTCTTGTCGACAACATGTGCTAGAAAGGGAATACAACCTTTCCGTAAGCACTTCTGTGCCTTTTAGTATTTAGTGATCCTCAGTGGTGTGTCGTGCTTCTCTCCGTGAACAACAAGTGTCTCTTTGTTCAGTGGTGGTAGGCTAATGACCTTCTCATGACAAAGACTTCGGCTTGGTTATCGGATAACCAATCCATGCCAACCACTACGTCGAAACCACCCAACTCAACGGGTAAGAGATCGATACTGAATCTTCGCTCGCGAAGTTCCAAGGAACATCCTCTAACAACTTTCCCTGACTCGACTAGTTTATCGTATGTCGATTCTATAGAATGAGGGGACGTCAAGCTTACTTGGCTCTAGGCCAAGTACATTTTAAATTCTGTGTGGCGACGACTTCACTATAAAGTTTTAGGAACCCTATGTTTTAATGTAGGATAACCCAATCCATATGTTTAGATGTAGGATAACCCAATCCCTAATTGTAGCTAGGACATTCCCGTCCCTAGCCATGAAACTCATGTGTGTGAAATGTTGAGATGAAGCTAAAATTGGCACCAGTATCAAATAACATGGATGTGAAATGTTGGTTGATTGGAAACGTGTCGAGTAACTACTGTTTGAGTGATCGAGGTAGGGTGGGATAATGCGGTCATGCCTCGGATCTCTGGGGCTAAATCCCATATGTAACGCGCAATGCGTTTGAATTCGAGTGTTACGTAGTATGGAAACAACCCTTGAGATATCATGAAAGCCTCGAGTGTAACCAACAACATTGGCTCTAATCATAATCGAGTTCTAGAATTTTGTTTCCAACCTTTGAATTTAGATCTGCAAGCAATACTCCACTTGCATAAGATCTTTGAGTTCTTCCTCCAACAACCTCTTCACAGTATCACTTCCTAGCGTTTGCACTTGGAGATTCCACCAAGTTAAGGCTGCATTCAGCAGGAGACTCTCTGTGTATCTAATTATCTACTTAGGAGTACGTTTCCTAGTATGACTAACTGACTTCATTGTCTTTATTTGGCTGACAGAACCTACCGCACCTCTCATATTAATGAGGTCTTGCAGCTTACAGCCCGAAAAAGGCTTAAAATTAAGGCCTTGTGTGGTCGCATCTTCCGGCGTGGCATTGCCACTCGTTCCCAATCCATCGGGATTTGAACCACTTGAACTACCAGTACCACCAGTACCGTCACTAGTTTCGTCTCAATTAATCTCATGTTGTGCAATTTCTACACCCTTGTGTTGTTCCATAAGAACTTTAGTTTGACTGCGAGATGTTGATTAGTTAACCCCTTTTTGGGTGTAGACCATCCTCCTGGAGCCATGATCTTTTTAATATACAACATTAAAAGAATCTAGACATATATTCGGACAATATAGTCTATCATGCGCCCAAGAATGAAGAATGCAGTCGGTCATGGAAACCTCAAGATCGCATTGTTCAAACCTGTTTTGAATAAGTGATAATGTGGATAACCGCAACCAAAAATGCGTAGTGCCTCTTGCGTGTAATGGTCATATGTCTACGTGGAAAACGAAATAATTCGTTGAGGAGGGGAAACCAACCAGTGGCCTCCGTCCCTATAGTATGCATTCCATACTACATCGGCTTTGATCATCCGAAGTAGAGAAATTCCTTTTCGTACTTGTCCATGTGACGAATATGGTAATAGTGCTTGAGCTTCACGAGCTCCAACAAGATCATTAAGATCTTCATAGATGTCGAATGAAATGAGGGAGTTGTAGCAAGGCTCATGCCATACTATCCCTTTGGATATGACAAATGTCAAATGACGGAATTTGTTGTATTCATTTCAAATAAGTAAGATAAGGTGCCATAGACACCAAGGAACCAACTCATGTACAAGAATTCTAGAATGTTGAGGAAAGATCCTCCATGAGTGGTTAACAAGTTTTGTTTGTTTAGATGACTAGTCTCGAACAACTCGTATTATGGATCAAATGTTTAGACGCGAATGAATACGTATCATCTTCCTGTATTGTATTGTAGGGTGTTATAGTAACCATCTCGGTTAGTGTCCTACTGGATAGAAACTTGAACACTTAAGAATTTTGAATGGATAGTGATCATTAGCTTGACCCGCAGAGTCCACCAGAATTTCCATGCACTACAAGTTGTTATTACGTGGGCCCCCGTAATAATAAATTGTCTTGCATGGTCACCCTAGCATTCTCTCGTTCAAGGCAGAAAATCAGTCAGAGAGAGGACACTATTGTCTATGTTTAACACAGGAGGGAACTTCATGATAGTTCATGTGTCAACGTCCGTTGTCATTAATCGGAATGACACGACGTTAGATGAAATAAAAATAGAGAGATTTTGTAAAAATAACAACTGGAGGGGCACCTTCAAGATGAGTACTTCATCTTCCTTAACTGGACAAGAGTATCGTCAATCATGATTTGTATGAGCCATAGGGACCTCGTCCCACTAACGGAGTTGTTGTCCAAAGCTACCACCTCTGCCTCATCGTCACTACTGAAGTCAGGCATCTCAGCATCCGCGGGAAAGCAACCATCTTCCACGGGGTTAATGCTTTATGGTCTCACATAGGAGCCACGTACGCCACCATAATAGACATGAGGTCAACGTTCTCATAGAAGATGTATTGTATAGAATATGTCATGTTTCGAAATAGAGCATCATATCTTGTGTAAAAGATGTCATGGCTTAACCATGTTATGCGTGTCAAGGATGACAATGGAATTCGAAGTCGAAGGCATTTTGTTTTTGCCAAATATTTCATGCAACATATATATGAACAACCTATATATATAATCATGTAAAATCCTATCAATCAAGGATCTCTATCTTGTATAAGCTGAACTTGTAAACTGTTTATAATGTGTAAGCTGATAATGTAGTGTATTATAGGCACATAGTCTATTAATGTATTGTGTCTATTTCTCATAGACTTCACCCATGGAAATGTCCTCGCTTGATTTATATGAAGTGAATTTTTGTTGTAGTGGACTTTGAAAAATGTTTATGCAATGAAAACCTTTTGACCTGTCCAATTTTATTTATAATCTGTTCAACATGAACAAGAGGTTTTCGTGAGAGGTCCCTAGTGATTGTAGACTTAGACTCGAGAAAGAATCCTGGTTCACTACAATCGATGCTCTGATACCAATCTGTCACACCCGCTCATAGCGGAAGCGCGAGGTGTGATCTGATCGGTTCTCATTGCATAACAATATAAGTGAACATACTAAATGAATAAAAACAAGCTCCAATGCCATTGTCATAATCGTTTCAAAAGAACGCAACATAAGTTAAACGTATTGGTTACAAACCATCAAATGAAAATAAGTTGTCATTGTTTTATACATCAAAATGTAAGTCTTAAAATGTTAAGGCTTTGACCACTATATCACCGCAAAGAGGCGGTATATAACGGGCAAACCCTTCAAATGGTGGCATGGAGTCTTGATACTTGCTTTCCTTGATTGAAATGTCTGCATGGTCCACTAATTTCCTGAAATACATGTTAAGTTTGAAAACATCAACAAAAGTTGGCGAGTTCATGCAGTTTAGTTGTATGAGATGTATCTGTAAAATGTGAGTTGTATAAAATGTATCTGTAAAATGTGAGTTGTATAAAATGTATCCATAAAATGTGAGTTGTATAAAATGTATCCATAAAATGTGAGTTGTATAAAATGTATCTGTATGTAATGATGTAGTATGTAAAGCGTCAATGAAATCGTTGATCATTAATGTTTCGCGAGGACATTAATATGTGTGACGAAAAAGGAAGCAATCCAACCCTAGACGATTTTATGCCGATTCCTATCGACTGGGACACAAAAGCACTCTTCCGTATGGGTCCACGACCAAGAGTGGGGCTCGCCAAAACCCATTAGATCTAACCACTTGTACCTAGGTCCAAACTGGATTAATGGTGCTTAGATGTATAACCCTAATTCGCACATGATCTAAGGTGTTTCATTCCCTAACTTTAACATACGTTGAACATGTATTTTCCCCGATAGTTGTAAAGTTGTAAAACATTTAAATGAACAGGGGACATGAACTCACAGAATTGCGTCCGTGAATGGTAAGTAACTGTGATCTGACGTACGGTCGTCCTGAATAGTATCACCACCTACAAACGTTCTATATTTGTTAGACACTTCGGTCTTGTAATGACTTGAGTACAAGTCTTTTATCTTGAATATGTGTTAAGAATTGTATGTCTTTGTTATTCATTGAACTGTGTCTTAGATGTATTAATTGATAACTGTTTAGTGTATATATTTCGCCAAATATATATTCTTGTATCTCGTGAGTTGTATCAACGGGTCTTGTCCTCTTGATTTCATGTCTTGTATGAATAAATTGTATAATTGTATTTTTACCAATTTATATGTCATTGGGCTTAGCCCAAGAATTCATGTTATTGGGCCAAAATAGTGTTGGGCTTCAATAGTGTTGGGCCTAAATAGTGTTGGGCCTAAATAGTGTTGGGCCTCAATAGTGTTGGGCCTCAATAGTGTTGGGCCTAAATAGTGTTGGGCCTCAATAGTGTTGGGCCTCAATAGTGTTGGGCCTAAATGTTATTGGGCTTAATGTTATTGGGCCTTGGCCCATATGTTGGGTTTTGGGCTTAGCCCATGAGTCTTGATATTGGGCTTAGCCCATGTATTTATGTTAAGCCCAATTAGGATGATAAGCTCTTTTGTAAAATAGCCCATTTGTATCATAAATAAGCCCATTTATATAAAATAGGCCCATATGTAAAATAATCCCATTTGTTATAAAATAAGCCCATGTGTTAAAAATACATTCTTTCATTTTTTATAAAAGTTACTAAGTATAGGCTTTTTAGTTAAAAGAATACATAATAGTTTTTGTAAGTTTCAAAACATCCGGATTTTGTTGTCGGTGATTTGTATGTATTCGCGTCGAAAGATCGCCTAAACGTCGTAGTAACTCCCTCGGAATGGCGATATGTTCATAGATTCGCCCGTCGTCCGTTTTGACCATAAGTTGTGTTCGAAAGCTTGGAATGTCCGTAAGGTGTTTTATAAGATGTATTTAAATGTAGTCTTGTAAGACTTTAGTCAAAATGTACATTGTGTTCATTTGTATCATTGTATTCAAGTTTCTAGTTATCATAAATATAACTAATACAAACAAATAACACATAGCACATAAGTTGTTAAGTTAACTAAATATATATTTTCTCAAAATATATATTTATATCAAACTTTGCTTTTATAAAAACTATTCTTTAGAATCTTTTAATCTAATAAAGATTTTGTCAAAAATAATAGTTTTTATAACTTATGATTTTTAAGAGAAAAAAAAATTACCATATTTTATTAGAAATATGAACTTTTCCATGTTTAATAAAAACATATCTTTTTCTTATAAAATCACCACTAATCTTCTCATAGTTTTCTTAATAAAAACTTATGAGATATATAACATAAACTTATCAAGATGAACTCTTAATTATGTAGGGTTTTCGGTATGATCATTTCATATGTTTACTAGATTAAAATCCACGTTTACTTCTAGTTTCATCAAGTTTTATAAAAATCTCAACTTGTATGTTACTTTTCATAATCTTGTAAAAGTATTATTTTTAGTTAAAAACTTTATATACTTTAACAAAAACACAGATCATGATCATCCATCTAATCTTTTATGTTTAACAAAACCCTTAAACATTTTCATGTACACTTGTTAGATTATGTTTTTAAACATCATCTAACAAGTTATTGGTATGCTAATCATCAAAACTAGAGCAAATATGCAAGTAATCATCAATAAATCACAACATAAACACCCTTTTATATCATGATTATTATTTTGCTTCTTTATATCTTCATATTATTATGTATGATTATTTAGTTTTTTTTTACTAGTTATAAAACAATCATAATCATAAATAAGTATGAAAAAAAATAGATTTAGAAGCTTACTTCTAGCACTAGGCTAGGGATGATCTAGAGGATGATTAAGAACTAAGAAGATGATGATCTTGATGGTAGAATGCTCTTGAATGGATGAAAATACTTGCTTTAGCTTGTAAGTGCTTTAGATCATCTTTGGTTCCATAGAAAATCATCTTGATCATCAAAGAAATGACTAAAGTGAAGTGGGTTTTTATGGTGTTCTTGGTGAAATGGATGAAGATGATGAGAGAGTTTGTGTGTGAAAATGGATGGTTTAAAAGTTGTGATGAAATGGTTAGAAAATGAAGTAACTAGTTGTTAGTAATGATCATCTTTCACCACTTGCATCAACTTGCAACATGGAGTAAAAATATCTAGATATTTGTGGTAACTAGTTGAAAAAAAAGAGTAGGGAAGGGTGTGGGACCCACTTAAAAACGTTCACAACATGGGGGGGGGGTCTTGAATTGTTGAAATGTTATTAAGTGTTTAAAGTGTTAGAAACTTTTAGCAAAGTTTAGGTGTTTTGGTGTTTAAATGTTTCAAGTGTATAAATGTGTTAAGAAGGTGTTAAGTGACCATTACTAGTCCATAATGATCCAATTAACACTAGATGGTAATTAAAAAAAAGATTTGGTATTGTTCGGGTATTCGTTTCGAATTGTTTCGGTTAGACGTTATTTGAACGCTAAGTTGTGTAACTTGTGTGAATTGATGTAGTTATTGGCTCGGATGATACCCGAATGTATCCTCACATGAATTCTATGTTAAATAATATTTTTACATGTCGTAAAAATATTAGAAAGCTGATTTCTGCGTAATTTCTGCGGAAAAGCGTTGAAATCGTCGCTTTTAGTGCTTTTCGGGCAATTTTTAGTGTAATCGGACTTCGGAAAGGTTTTAAATCAAACCCTTTCATTCCTAATTATGGTTTAATATATATTAGATGTTGGACTTTCGTCTGAGTCCTAAAGATGTCGTTTAGATGGTTTTTTTTTTTTTTTTGCGGATCCTGCGTTTTCGTCAGAATACTAGTTTACTAGGTGCTTTTCTAGTAGTTTCGATGCATTGTTTAAACTGTGTCAAATGTACTTAATAAAAATGAATCATATGCATCCTAAGTAAGTATTCCATGAGTATTCTAAGTGTATGTCACGAAATACGCAGTTCGAGTGTAAAAAAAAATGCATAAAAATGTAACTAAAATGAGTACTTTAAGTGTAAGAAAGGTACCGAAAAGTGGCAGTTGTCACAGATCGAAGGATCACGAAACATATCCTTCGATCCGAAAGATCAACTTTCGGCTTGAAGGGTCTCGAAACATATCCTTCGGGCCAAGAAGAGATCCTTCGACATCTTTCGGCCCAGTCTTCTAATGGGCTCGGCCCACTCCTGTAATATGTTTATATACGGTGAATGGCATGCAAAGTCGGAGTTTTTCTAAAAACCCTAGAACACCTTTACTTGTGACGGCAACCACAAATTTACGGAGACTACTTGCTGATCAATTCTTTTGCTTTATATCCCGGTTAGTGTCTAAAGTATATGATTTCATGATTTATCAATCACATGTCAATATGTTGTTTGTATGTTAACCGGTTATGTATGGATTGCACACGCGGTTCATTAAGTCAATGAAGACTGCAGGCGCGTTCGTTAAACTAAAAGGCACAACGAGAAACTCGTAATGACCATAACGAGTTCGAAAGGCCGTTTTCGGTGTGCTTTCCTCTTGAATTTGTAACTGGTGATACCCAGATCGTAAGTCTATCTTAGAGTAGAAGCTTGAACTTTGAAATTGATTGAATAAGTTATCAATCCTCGGTAGTGGATACCGATCCTGATGGTAAGTTTATTCAACTCTATGTACTCTATGCACATTCTGAACGTTTCGTCCTTCTTCTTCACAAATAGAACTGGAGCTCCCCAAGGTGAGTAGTTTGGCCTAGTGAATACTTTATCCAACAACTCTTGAAGTTTTGTGGATAACTCTTGCATTTCAGAAGGTGCTAATCGATATGGATATTTGGCTACGGGTGCGGTTCCCGGTACCAAGTCGATATGAAGCTCGACTTGTCGATATGGTTATAGTCTCGGCAAGTATTCAGGAAATATTTCAGGAAACTCTTTTACCACCGGAATATCTGTCAGTTGTGGCCCAACGACCTTCTTGTCGACAACATGTGCTAGAAAGGGAATACAACCTTTCCGTAAGCACTTCTGTGCCTTTTAGTATTTAGTGATCCTCAGTGGTGTGTCGTGCTTCTCTCCGTGAACAACAAGTGTCTCTTTGTTCAGTGGTGGTAGGCTAATGACCTTCTCATGACAAAGACTTCGGCTTGGTTATCGGATAACCAATCCATGCCAACCACTACGTCGAAACCACCCAACTCAACGGGTAAGAGATCGATACTGAATCTTCGCTCGCGAAGTTCCAAGGAACATCCTCTAACAACTTTCCCTGACTCGACTAGTTTATCGTATGTCGATTCTATAGAATGAGGGGACGTCAAGCTTACTTGGCTCTAGGCCAAGTACATTTTAAATTCTGTGTGGCGACGACTTCACTATAAAGTTTTAGGAACCCTATGTTTTAATGTAGGATAACCCAATCCATATGTTTAGATGTAGGATAACCCAATCCCTAATTGTAGCTAGGACATTCCCGTCCCTAGCCATGAAACTCATGTGTGTGAAATGTTGAGATGAAGCTAAAATTGGCACCAGTATCAAATAACATGGATGTGAAATGTTGGTTGATTGGAAACGTGTCGAGTAACTACTGTTTGAGTGATCGAGGTAGGGTGGGATAATGCGGTCATGCCTCGGATCTCTGGGGCTAAATCCCATATGTAACGCGCAATGCGTTTGAATTCGAGTGTTACGTAGTATGGAAACAACCCTTGAGATATCATGAAAGCCTCGAGTGTAACCAACAACATTGGCTCTAATCATAATCGAGTTCTAGAATTTTGTTTCCAACCTTTGAATTTAGATCTACAAGCAATACTCCACTTGCATAAGATCTTTGAGTTCTTCCTCCAACAACCTCTTCACAGTATCACTTCCTAGCGTTTGCACTTGGAGATTCCACCAAGTTAAGGCTGCATTCAGCAGGAGACTCTCTGTGTATCTAATTATCTACTTAGGAGTACGTTTCCTAGTATGACTAACTGACTTCATTGTCTTTATTTGGCTGACAGAACCTACCGCACCTCTCATATTAATGAGGTCTTGCAGCTTACAGCCCGAAAAAGGCTTAAAATTAAGGCCTTGTGTGGTCGCATCTTCCGGCGTGGCATTGCCACTCGTTCCCAATCCATCGGGATTTGAACCACTTGAACTACCAGTACCACCAGTACCGTCACTAGTTTCGTCTCAATTAATCTCATGTTGTGCAATTTCTACACCCTTGTGTTGTTCCATAAGAACTTTAGTTTGACTGCGAGATGTTGATTAGTTAACCCCTTTTTGGGTGTAGACCATCCTCCTGGAGCCATGATCTTTTTAATATACAACATTAAAAGAATCTAGACATATATTCGGACAATATAGTCTATCATGCGCCCAAGAATGAAGAATGCAGTCGGTCATGGAAACCTCAAGATCGCATTGTTCAAACCTGTTTTGAATAAGTGATAATGTGGATAACCGCAACCAAAAATGCGTAGTGCCTCTTGCGTGTAATGGTCATATGTCTACGTGGAAAACGAAATAATTCGTTGAGGAGGGGAAACCAACCAGTGGCCTCCGTCCCTATAGTATGCATTCCATACTACATCGGCTTTGATCATCCGAAGTAGAGAAATTCCTTTTCGTACTTGTCCATGTGACGAATATGGTAATAGTGCTTGAGCTTCACGAGCTCCAACAAGATCATTAAGATCTTCATAGATGTCGAATGAAATGAGGGAGTTGTAGCAAGGCTCATGCCATACTATCCCTTTGGATATGACAAATGTCAAATGACGGAATTTGTTGTATTCATTTAAATAAGTAAGATAAGGTGCCATAGACACCAAGGAACCAACTCATGTACAAGAATTCTAGAATGTTGAGGAAAGATCCTCCATGAGTGGTTAACAAGTTTTGTTTGTTTAGATGACTAGTCTCGAACAACTCGTATTATGGATCAAATGTTTAGACGCGAATGAATACGTATCATCTTCCTGTATTGTATTGTAGGGTGTTATAGTAACCATCTCGGTTAGTGTCCTACTGGATAGAAACTTGAACACTTAAGAATTTTGAATGGATAGTGATCATTAGCTTGACCCGCAGAGTCCACCAGAATTTCCATGCACTACAAGTTGTTATTACGTGGGCCCCCGTAATAATAAATTGTCTTGCATGGTCACCCTAGCATTCTCTCGTTCAAGGCAGAAAATCAGTCAGAGAGAGGACACTATTGTCTATGTTTAACACAGGAGGGAACTTCATGATAGTTCATGTGTCAACGTCCGTTGTCATTAATCGGAATGACACGACGTTAGATGAAATAAAAATAGAGAGATTTTGTAAAAATAACAACTGGAGGGGCACCTTCAAGATGAGTACTTCATCTTCCTTAACTGGACAAGAGTATCGTCAATCATGATTTGTATGAGCCATAGGGACCTCGTCCCACTAACGGAGTTGTTGTCCAAAGCTACCACCTCTGCCTCATCGTCACTACTGAAGTCAGGCATCTCAGCATCCGCGGGAAAGCAACCATCTTCCACGGGGTTAATGCTTTATGGTCTCACATAGGAGCCACGTACGCCACCATAATAGACATGAGGTCAACGTTCTCATAGAAGATGTATTGTATAGAATATGTCATGTTTCGAAATAGAGCATCATATCTTGTGTAAAAGATGTCATGGCTTAACCATGTTATGCGTGTCAAGGATGACAATGGAATTCGAAGTCGAAGGCATTTTGTTTTTGCCAAATATTTCATGCAACATATATATGAACAACCTATATATATAATCATGTAAAATCCTATCAATCAAGGATCTCTATCTTGTATAAGCTGAACTTGTAAACTGTTTATAATGTGTAAGCTGATAATGTAGTGTATTATAGGCACATAGTCTATTAATGTATTGTGTCTATTTCTCATAGACTTCACCCATGGAAATGTCCTCGCTTGATTTATATGAAGTGAATTTTTGTTGTAGTGGACTTTGAAAAATGTTTATGCAATGAAAACCTTTTGACCTGTCCAATTTTATTTATAATCTGTTCAACATGAACAAGAGGTTTTCGTGAGAGGTCCCTAGTGATTGTAGACTTAGACTCGAGAAAGAATCCTGGTTCACTACAATCGATGCTCTGATACCAATCTGTCACACCCGCTCATAGCGGAAGCGCGAGGTGTGATCTGATCGGTTCTCATTGCATAACAATATAAGTGAACATACTAAATGAATAAAAACAAGCTCCAATGCCATTGTCATAATCGTTTCAAAAGAACGCAACATAAGTTAAACGTATTGGTTACAAACCATCAAATGAAAATAAGTTGTCATTGTTTTATACATCAAAATGTAAGTCTTAAAATGTTAAGGCTTTGACCACTATATCACCGCAAAGAGGCGGTATATAACGGGCAAACCCTTCAAATGGTGGCATGGAGTCTTGATACTTGCTTTCCTTGATTGAAATGTCTGCATGGTCCACTAATTTCCTGAAATACATGTTAAGTTTGAAAACATCAACAAAAGTTGGCGAGTTCATGCAGTTTAGTTGTATGAGATGTATCTGTAAAATGTGAGTTGTATAAAATGTATCTGTAAAATGTGAGTTGTATAAAATGTATCCATAAAATGTGAGTTGTATAAAATGTATCCATAAAATGTGAGTTGTATAAAATGTATCTGTATGTAATGATGTAGTATGTAAAGCGTCAATGAAATCGTTGATCATTAATGTTTCGCGAGGACATTAATATGTGTGACGAAAAAGGAAGCAATCCAACCCTAGACGATTTTATGCCGATTCCTATCGACTGGGACACAAAAGCACTCTTCCGTATGGGTCCACGACCAAGAGTGGGGCTCGCCAAAACCCATTAGATCTAACCACTTGTACCTAGGTCCAAACTGGATTAATGGTGCTTAGATGTATAACCCTAATTCGCACATGATCTAAGGTGTTTCATTCCCTAACTTTAACATACGTTGAACATGTATTTTCCCCGATAGTTGTAAAGTTGTAAAACATTTAAATGAACAGGGGACATGAACTCACAGAATTGCGTCCGTGAATGGTAAGTAACTGTGATCTGACGTACGGTCGTCCTGAATAGTATCACCACCTACAAACGTTCTATATTTGTTAGACACTTCGGTCTTGTAATGACTTGAGTACAAGTCTTTTATCTTGAATATGTGTTAAGAATTGTATGTCTTTGTTATTCATTGAACTGTGTCTTAGATGTATTAATTGATAACTGTTTAGTGTATATATTTCGCCAAATATATATTCTTGTATCTCGTGAGTTGTATCAACGGGTCTTGTCCTCTTGATTTCATGTCTTGTATGAATAAATTGTATAATTGTATTTTTACCAATTTATATGTCATTGGGCTTAGCCCAAGAATTCATGTTATTGGGCCAAAATAGTGTTGGGCTTCAATAGTGTTGGGCCTAAATAGTGTTGGGCCTAAATAGTGTTGGGCCTCAATAGTGTTGGGCCTCAATAGTGTTGGGCCTAAATAGTGTTGGGCCTCAATAGTGTTGGGCCTCAATAGTGTTGGGCCTAAATGTTATTGGGCTTAATGTTATTGGGCCTTGGCCCATATGTTGGGTTTTGGGCTTAGCCCATGAGTCTTGATATTGGGCTTAGCCCATGTATTTATGTTAAGCCCAATTAGGATGATAAGCTCTTTTGTAAAATAGCCCATTTGTATCATAAATAAGCCCATTTATATAAAATAGGCCCATATGTAAAATAATCCCATTTGTTATAAAATAAGCCCATGTGTTAAAAATACATTCTTTCATTTTTTATAAAAGTTACTAAGTATAGGCTTTTTAGTTAAAAGAATACATAATAGTTTTTGTAAGTTTCAAAACATCCGGATTTTGTTGTCGGTGATTTGTATGTATTCGCGTCGAAAGATCGCCTAAACGTCGTAGTAACTCCCTCGGAATGGCGATATGTTCATAGATTCGCCCGTCGTCCGTTTTGACCATAAGTTGTGTTCGAAAGCTTGGAATGTCCGTAAGGTGTTTTATAAGATGTATTTAAATGTAGTCTTGTAAGACTTTAGTCAAAATGTACATTGTGTTCATTTGTATCATTGTATTCAAGTTTCTAGTTATCATAAATATAACTAATACAAACAAATAACACATAGCACATAAGTTGTTAAGTTAACTAAATATATATTTTCTCAAAATATATATTTATATCAAACTTTGCTTTTATAAAAACTATTCTTTAGAATCTTTTAATCTAATAAAGATTTTGTCAAAAATAATAGTTTTTATAACTTATGATTTTTAAGAGAAAAAAAAATTACCATATTTTATTAGAAATATGAACTTTTCCATGTTTAATAAAAACATATCTTTTTCTTATAAAATCACCACTAATCTTCTCATAGTTTTCTTAATAAAAACTTATGAGATATATAACATAAACTTATCAAGATGAACTCTTAATTATGTAGGGTTTTCGGTATGATCATTTCATATGTTTACTAGATTAAAATCCACGTTTACTTCTAGTTTCATCAAGTTTTATAAAAATCTCAACTTGTATGTTACTTTTCATAATCTTGTAAAAGTATTATTTTTAGTTAAAAACTTTATATACTTTAACAAAAACACAGATCATGATCATCCATCTAATCTTTTATGTTTAACAAAACCCTTAAACATTTTCATGTACACTTGTTAGATTATGTTTTTAAACATCATCTAACAAGTTATTGGTATGCTAATCATCAAAACTAGAGCAAATATGCAAGTAATCATCAATAAATCACAACATAAACACCCTTTTATATCATGATTATTATTTTGCTTCTTTATATCTTCATATTATTATGTATGATTATTTAGTTTTTTTTTACTAGTTATAAAACAATCATAATCATAAATAAGTATGAAAAAAAATAGATTTAGAAGCTTACTTCTAGCACTAGGCTAGGGATGATCTAGAGGATGATTAAGAACTAAGAAGATGATGATCTTGATGGTAGAATGCTCTTGAATGGATGAAAATACTTGCTTTAGCTTGTAAGTGCTTTAGATCATCTTTGGTTCCATAGAAAATCATCTTGATCATCAAAGAAATGACTAAAGTGAAGTGGGTTTTTATGGTGTTCTTGGTGAAATGGATGAAGATGATGAGAGAGTTTGTGTGTGAAAATGGATGGTTTAAAAGTTGTGATGAAATGGTTAGAAAATGAAGTAACTAGTTGTTAGTAATGATCATCTTTCACCACTTGCATCAACTTGCAACATGGAGTAAAAATATCTAGATATTTGTGGTAACTAGTTGAAAAAAAAGAGTAGGGAAGGGTGTGGGACCCACTTAAAAACGTTCACAACATGGGGGGGGGGGGGTCTTGAATTGTTGAAATGTTATTAAGTGTTTAAAGTGTTAGAAACTTTTAGCAAAGTTTAGGTGTTTTGGTGTTTAAATGTTTCAAGTGTATAAATGTGTTAAGAAGGTGTTAAGTGACCATTACTAGTCCATAATGATCCAATTAACACTAGATGGTAATTAAAAAAAAGATTTGGTATTGTTCGGGTATTCGTTTCGAATTGTTTCGGTTAGACGTTATTTGAACGCTAAGTTGTGTAACTTGTGTGAATTGATGTAGTTATTGGCTCGGATGATACCCGAATGTATCCTCACATGAATTCTATGTTAAATAATATTTTTACATGTCGTAAAAATATTAGAAAGCTGATTTCTGCGTAATTTCTGCGGAAAAGCGTTGAAATCGTCGCTTTTAGTGCTTTTCGGGCAATTTTTAGTGTAATCGGACTTCGGAAAGGTTTTAAATCAAACCCTTTCATTCCTAATTATGGTTTAATATATATTAGATGTTGGACTTTCGTCTGAGTCCTAAAGATGTCGTTTAGATGGTTTTTTTTTTTTTGCGGATCCTGCGTTTTCGTCAGAATACTAGTTTACTAGGTGCTTTTCTAGTAGTTTCGATGCATTGTTTAAACTGTGTCAAATGTACTTAATAAAAATGAATCATATGCATCCTAAGTAAGTATTCCATGAGTATTCTAAGTGTATGTCACGAAATACGCAGTTCGAGTGTAAAAAAAAATGCATAAAAATGTAACTAAAATGAGTACTTTAAGTGTAAGAAAGGTACCGAAAAGTGGCAGTTGTCACAGATCGAAGGATCACGAAACATATCCTTCGATCCGAAAGATCAACTTTCGGCTTGAAGGGTCTCGAAACATATCCTTCGGGCCAAGAAGAGATCCTTCGACATCTTTCGGCCCAGTCTTCTAATGGGCTCGGCCCACTCCTGTAATATGTTTATATACGGTGAATGGCATGCAAAGTCGGAGTTTTTCTAAAAACCCTAGAACACCTTTACTTGTGACGGCAACCACAAATTTACGGAGACTACTTGCTGATCAATTCTTTTGCTTTATATCCCGGTTAGTGTCTAAAGTATATGATTTCATGATTTATCAATCACATGTCAATATGTTGTTTGTATGTTAACCGGTTATGTATAATGATTGTATATGGATGTTAATCGGATTTGTATGCTAATCGGATCTGTTGTGAACTATGTTTAATGATACTGTTTGGTGAATCGGATGTGATTGTGGATCGGATGTGATTTTATGCAATCCGAAATTGTTATCGTTCATGAAATCGGAACACACATGATTGAGTATTATTATTGTTCATACGGTTAAATTAGGGTTCATAAGGTTTTAATATGAAACTGACTGTTTGATCGATTTTAGGTAACCGATTACTTGAAAGTTGTGTTAATTGATAATCGGATAAACTTGGAAAACTTGAATAAAATGTAACTGTTATTTATCGAAGGATAACCAATATGCCGAAAGATACTTGTTATCCGAAACATGGTTGCTGTGAACCGAAAGATGCCTATCCTTCGAACCGTAGTAACTTTGACCGAAAGATAGTTTGGACCGAACCATAACTTTGACCGAAAGATAGTTTGGACCGAAAGATAGCTTTGACCGAAAGATGGCATTGGTCCGAAACATAACATTCGGTCCGAAGGATAATTGTGATAACTGTTGTCGAAAGATAATAGTTGGATTCGAAAGATACTAGGGATTTATGAACCTACTTTGAAAGATGGAATTATATGCTTGAGTTATTTGGCATGCCATGCTTGATGAACGTTAACATTTGTATACGTGCAATAATACGTGTTGTGCCGATATGCAAACTGACTGCTATGTGAACATTAAATTGCATGCGTATCATTGCGAACATGAACTGATTTGTTATACGTGCATACAATAGGACGTGATTAAATTCTTGTGAGTGCATAACCTAGCATACCGAGCAAACCAAGGTGAGTTCACACTCTTACCAAGGCATGGGATTCCCGGGGTGTTGGGAATGGGATTGAAAGGTTGGTTAGATACACTATCGACACTATGACTAGACTACCACATTACTATCCTCGGATGTGAAGGATACTTATACTGATCACTATCCTCGGATGTGAAGGATACTTATACTGATCACTATCCTCGGTTGTGAAGGATACCTATAGTTACGAGTAGTCTAGTGGTTATATAACGTGGAACACCACCACCAATAACGTGGAACACCACCACCAATAACGTGGAACACCACCACCAATAACGTGGAACACCACCACCAATAACGTGGAACACCACCACCAATAACGTGGAACACCACCACCAATAACGTGGAACACCACCACCCATAACGTGGAACACCACCACCAATAGAACATACAAACGGCCCAGTAGAGCCACCTGTTACAAACGAACTTACTATTACGCATTTACTTTCTGTGAACTCGCTCAACTAGTTTGTTGATCATTCTGTTACATGCCTTGCAGATCGTTAGGTACTTGGAGCTTGCACTGGAGAAGCGGGTCGTTGTGGACAAGGATCGTGGCTTTTCTGTTGAGCTATTATGACACTTAAAACTGTTAACTACTACTGGTTTATTTACTACGCTTCCGCTACGTTTTGAAACGATGATTTGTTTGATCACCTTTTGTATTGAATGGATGGTTTTCAGTTATTTTACTTAATATTAAATGCATGTTCAATATGATTGGTGGCTTGATCCTGGTCGGTCACGCTCCCAAACGGTGATACTCCGCGTGTGGATTTTGGGGGTGTGACAAGTACCACACCCAGTGTTGTTGCTACTGATTGAAGATATGCTGAAGACTTTTGTGGTTTGTGAAAACCACACATTTTGTACCGTACAAGTAGTGTCTCCAAATCTTAAGAGCGAAGACAACTGCACCCAACTCAAGATCATGAGTGGTGTAGTTTTTCTCATGTATCTTCAACTGCGTCGATGTGTATGCTATGACTTTGTTTCTTTGCATTAGGACGCAGCCAAGACCCAATTTAGATGCATCGCAATAAACGACGAAATCATCATTACCCTCGGGCAAGGTTAGGACAGGCGCGTCGCAAAGTTTTTGTTTCAAAGTCAGGAACGCTTCCTCTTGTTTGAATCTCCAATCAAATGGCTTGTTCTTCTAAGTTAGAGCAGTTAGAGGAACTGCAATCTTTGAGAAATTCTCTATGAAGCGGCGATAATAACCCGCTAGACCAAGAAAAGAACGAACCTCAGTAGGGGTAGCAGGCGTATCCCAATCCTTAATCACACTGATCTTGGAGGCATCTACATGAATACCTTGTTCGTTGACAATATGACCTAAAAATTGAACTTCTTTAAGCCAGAATTCACACTTGGAGAATTTGGCGAAAAGTTGCTCTTTCTTTAGGAGTTCCAAAGTAAGACGAAGATGTTGCTCATGATCAGCTCGCGTCTTAGAATATATCAAAATGTCATCAATGAAACCGATGATGAACTTATCTAAATAAGATTTGCAGACCCTATTCATCAAGTCCATGAAAACAGCAGGAGCATTAGTCAAACCGAATGGCATGACTGTGAACTCATAATGCCCATAGCGAGTGCGGAACGCTGTCTTGGGAATATCTTCTTCATGCACACGAAGTTGATGATATCCAGATCGTAGATCAATCTTTGAAAAATAAGAAGCGCCTTGCAATTAATCAAAGAGATCATCAATGCGAGGTAGGGGATATCGATTTTTGATGGTGAGCTTGTTAAGTTCACGATAATCGATACACATCCTAAAAGATCCATCCTTCTTCTTGACAAAAAGAACGGGAGCACCCCAAGGTGAAAAGCTAGAACAGATAAAACCTTTGTCAAAGAGTTCCTGAAGCTGCTTAGATAATTCTTGCATCTCAGATGGTGCAAGACGGTATGGAGCTCTGGCAATGGGAATTGCACCAGGTACGAGATCAATATGGAACTCGACTTGGCGTGTCACACCCCGACCACGTAGGACAACAAACCGTGGCGGAAACGTCGGGGAGTGTTGCAACAGAAGCTATTGTTTCATAACCATGGATACAAAATAGTTTTGTTTTATTGATAGAATTAAACATTACATTGTCTTAACACATAGAACAAACAAGTTTTATATCGTTTATCATAGTTATTATGTCACTAAGGTCTTGTCCAGATCCTATGTGACGCATGCATCCTAGAAATCAATCAAGCAACCACACCTGAAACATATGTAAAAACAAAGTCAGCAAAGAAATGCTGGCGAGTACATAGGTTTTATAAGAGCATCAGAATCATGGCTCGTTTATATGTTGCAGTACTTTATTAGACTACAAGAGTCAAAATACAAACTTTGTTTTGAAAAATGTATTGCAACATAGTTAACCAACTCAAATCAAGTTGATTATAGTTTATAAATCTCGTAGCCACGCTTCTTAACCCCAAAAACATTTGTTTTAGAAAACCAACTTGTAAAACATCTTGTAAAAACTCGTTAAAAACTCGTATGGTTTATATCCTTTAGAAAACATCGTTTGTGTGACATCGTTTCAAAATCGTTTACCCAAGTGAACTAAATAACGCCACGGTATGTAATATGATGAAACCACTTATATATAGGAAGTACCAGCGGCGTATCCACCATGCTTTCACCACATTACACCCATCCCGTTATCTATACACTAACCAAAAACCAATCGTTTATCCAATTCGTTTAACTTGTTCAAATCGTTTCCAAATCGTTAACTCGTTTAAATCGTTTAAAATCATCCTCGTTTTAATTGTGAAAACTTATTTATGGTTGTCTCGCTAATAACATTCAAACCTTCGTGACTCGATCACCTCACTTCTCGCTTCTCGAATTAACAAACCACCAAAGGGTAAGTTAACAAACATCAGATTCAGTCGCTAACCACAACCCCCACACATAACCGTGGGTGTAGTAAAGTAACGGGATTTGTCAGATCCTATGGTACCATAACCTAATACTGGTCGGTTGGGCCAAAATTAATGAATGTCATTTGTTATGTAACTACAACCATCAAGTTTCGTTCACATTATTGAAATCATTATTAGTTTAGTAAAAATCGTTTTAATCGTTTTTGAAATCATCGTTTAAACCTTGAAAACATTTCGTACATATGAATCACCCCAAAACATTTAAGAACAGTAAAATAGGGGAACTATGTACTCACATGAAGTGCAAAGTATCCTCAATCAATAGAACTTCAATCAAACTCAAGAAAACCAGAGAAATCAAGTAGCACCTAGTAATCGAACCACTAGTCAAACAATAGACGCCTAAATCGGACGATCGGACAGAATGAGGTCTTGTAAACCAAATGAGTGTTGGAACTCATGTGATATGGTTTAACAAAGCCTACATCCTAAATTGAAACCTGACCTAAGTGCTTTCGACCCATCGTGACCCATTAAGGTAGCGTACGCTACTTTAACGCGTCATGCGCGCAAATGCGCGTTCGAGACGTCTAACTAGTCCTATGACAAGTATTATATGCCAAGACATGTTTAAATATGTTACATAATCTGTTACGTGACAAAAGTTTAGGTTACATATGCTTAATTACCAATTATGTATGAAAAGGGCATTTTGGTAACTTACCAAAGGCATATAAACTACCTATCATGCGACTAATCAAACCTAAGTGACCATAAGGTATAACCTCGGAAGGTTATTCCCTACGCTACTATGGTCACTAAACATGTTTGGTCGGATGCTAACGATCGACCAAACGGGTCGTGTTCGAAAGTCTAAGCGGGTGTTTATTCCGCTTGACTTACGACTCTACACAAGCACCAAACTAAAAAGTGACGAGCTAAACATGCTAGAACATGTTTAGTTAAGTTAGAAAACAGGTTTTGATATCAAAACAACCGGTTTTGACATCCTAGAGTAGTTTGGTTACAAAATACGTGAGAAAACGCATTTTGGCCGAAACTACGACTCGTCACTGAGCCTAGATAACGTGGTAATCAGTAGGTATAGTCACTTAGGGACTATAACCATCGTGATTACGCTCATGTTATGAAGTTCAAACGAACTTCGCGTTGACCATAAACTGGTCAAAGAAGAAAGTCAAACGCAGTTTGACTTTAACGCTAAAACGAATGAAAAGAACGAAAGAACGCTTACAGAAGGTCCCCGCAAGATTTGATTCCGATTTTTCTCTCAGGTAGGAAGCATATACTTCCACTTAGAGAGCATAAATCAGATTTCAAATTGTGGGTTTTGAAGTGAAATGGATGGGGTATATATAGGATTTCTAGAACCGTTAAGATCGTTCCTCGAAAACTGAGCTTTGATCTAGACCTTACATGTGTGCCTATGGTTTTCTAACACCATGGGAGCCCCTAATGTGGACTATGTTCCTTGAATACCAGCCCATGGTTTTGCAAAACCATGAGTGAAAACCATCAACACTTCAAAATGGACTAGGTTCATTGAATCTGCCAGAAATTTCAAAAATGGTCCCTACACTTGTAAAACTTGATTTTTTGGTACTTTTAAGCCCCGTTAACCCCATTTCAAGGATCTAAAATAAAGTTAAGGTATAGGGAACTTAAAATGTGCTCAAAAACATCTCTGATGTCGGTTCGTTTGGTCGTACGGTTGCGTTATTCGCTTAATTACGACGGAAGTCGTAACGAACGCAAAAACGATCCAAATTAAGCGACGAATGGAGTTTTATCATGCCAAACACTAAAATAAAATATTTTAATGCTTACATAAATTTTTGGATGTCCGGATGTATTCAGAACGTAAGTTATGCGCGAAAATGCAAACTTATGCACTTCTTGACGCTTTTAGTCCCTGAATGAGCATAAAGTTTATTTTAGCATACCGAACCCCTCAAAGCCTATTTCTAAGCTATTTAAAGGTTATTTAGGGTATGTTTAACTTATGATCAAGTTCCGGAGTATTCGTTACTATACAAATCGGTATAGTTTCGTAGTTTGATACAAATAGTCCCTGCGATCGAACAAAGTTGATTTCAACACACCAAACCATCTAAAACTTATTTCTAAGTTATGTGGAGGTTATTTAAGGTATGTTAAGCCTATTTCACTATTCCGGAGTGTTTGTTGCATTAAACTGGTTATATTTACGCATTAGTGCGCGTATAACCTTCAAGAAAGCGATTTAGAGCTTGAAATTGGAATTGAATCGAATTGTAAAATCACCAACCACAAATACACAAAATAACACCAAAACACATATAATAATACCAAAGCACATTGTTTTATTAATAATCAACATTGTTTTACATCGTACATCGATTAAAGAACACAGTTGTCACAGTCTCCCCTACTTTAGGAAATTTCGTCCCGAAATTTTAACTAGAGGAAGCTTGTGAAAACAAATGCGGATATTTGGTCATCATTTGGTCCTTATGTTCCCAAGTAAATTCTGGGCCACGTTTGGACTCCCAACGAACTTTAACCAAATGAATCCGTTTGTTCTTCAACTGCTTGAAAGTACGGGTCTCTCGACAAAGTGCATCGTTTCATCGATTTGGATCTCGTCGAGAGGAATGTGAAGATCAGCGTCAGCTAAACACTTTCGCAAATTGGACACGTGAAAAGTCGGATGAATATTTCCAAGCTCTGGAGGTAGCTCTAGTCGATAGGCAACCTTCCCAATTCTTTCCACAATCTTGAATGGTCCCACATATCGAGGTGCAAGATTTCCTTTCTTTCCAAATCTCACGAATCCTTTCCAAGGTGAAACCTTGAGTAGGACACGATCTCCGACTTGAAATTCTAAGGGCTTGCGTCGCATATCCGCATAACTCTTTTGACGGCTTCGAGCTGTCACAAGATTATCGCGGATTTTCTTGATTTTGTCCGTTGTTTCCAGAACGAGCTCAGGTCCAGTAAGCTGAGCTTCACCGGTCTCGTTCCAACAGACAGGTGAACGAAATTTTCGGCCGTAGAGAGCTTCGAATGGTGCCATTTTAATGCTAGCATGATAACTATTGTTGTAAGAGAACTCGATCAATGGCCGATGAGAATCCCAATTACCACCAAAGTCTATCACGCATGCTCTAAGCATATCCTCCAAAGATTGAATCATCCTTTCAGATTGACCATCTATTTGGGGATGATAAGCAGTGCTTAGATTTAATTGGGTTCCCATAGCAGATTGCATGGTTTTCCAAAAATGAGATGAAAATCGAGCATCACGATCAGAGATGATATCCAAAGGCACACCATGTTGTGATACAATCTCATCAACATAAATCTTTGCAAGTTTATCAGCAGATAGATCCTCGCGAATCGGAATAAAATGAGCTGATTTCGTTAATCGATCGATAACAACCCAAATAGCATCGTGACCTTTAGATGTACGCGGTAACTTAGTGATGAGATCCATCGCAAGGTTCTCCCACTTCCAAACCGGTATCTTTGGTTGTACAAGCAAACCAGAAGGTCGTTGATGTTTAGCCTTGACTTTAAGACAAGTTAGGCATTTCGATACATACAAGGCAACATCTTTCTTCATACCAGGCCACCAGAACTTAGTACGAAGATCCTGGTACATTTTATCAGCACCAGGATGGATAAAATATCGAGACTTGTGAGATTCGTCCATCACTAGGGTGCGAAGATCGTCTTGTTTCAGAATCCACAAACGATCCTTGAAGTAGATTAAACCATCACCTTTCCTTTCAAGCTTAAGCTCAAGTTGAAGCGGCAACTCCTCACCTATCAAATTTTGTGAAACACAAAATTGATGAGCTTGAAGATCACGAGTATGAAGATCAGATAGCGTTTGAACAAAATGAAGCTTGACTCGCTCTTTTCGACTAAGCGCATCGGCCACGACATTCGCCTTACCAGGATGGTAGCGAATCTCGCAATCGTAATCGTTCAAGAGTTCAACCCAACGTCGTTGCCTCATGTTCAGCTCTTTCTGATTAAGAATATGCTGGAGACTTTTGTGGTCCGTGAAGACCACACACTTCGTTCCATAGAGGTAGTGTCTCCAGAATTTAAGCGCGAAAACCACAGCTCCTAACTCAAGATCATGAGTCGTATAGTTCTTCTCGTGAACTTTCAACTGTCTAGATGCATACGCTATAACCTTACCTCGTTGCATGAGGACGCAACCAAGGCCTAAGTTGGACGCATCGCAATAGACAATGAAATCATCCCTTCCCTCTGGCCGAGATAGAACAGGAGCATTACATAACTTCTACTTCAGCGTTTGGAACGCTTCTTCTTGTTTGGGTCCCCACTCAAAAGGCTTATTCTTCTGAGTCAAAGCAGTGAGTGGAACCGCAATCTTCGAGAAATTAGAAATGAATCGACGATAATAACCAGCAAGACCAAGAAAAAATCGAATCTCTGTAGGTGTCGTCGGCGTACTCCAATCCTTAATAGCAACAATCTTGGATGGATCCACATGAATACCCTGCTCGTTGAGTATATGACCCAGAAACTGAACTTCTTTAAGCCAGAATTCACACTTGGAGAATTTAGCGAAAAGTTGTTCCTTCTTAAGGAGTTCCAACGTTAAGCGAAGGTGTTGCTCGTGATCGGCTCGAGTCTTCGAATAAATGAGCATATCTTCGATGAACACAATAATAAACTTGTCTAAATAAGGTTTACAGGCCCTATTCATTAAGTCCATAAAGATAGCTGGAGCATTTGTCAAGCCAAAAGGCATGACTGTGAACTCGTAATGCCCATATCTCGTGCGGAAAGCAGTTTTGGGAATATCTTCTTCGAGAACACGAAGTTGATGATACCCAGAACGCAGATCGATCTTAGAAAAACATGAAGCACCTTGCAGCTGGTCAAAGAGATCATCAATTCGAGGTAGGGGATATTGATTCTTGATGGTAAGTTTATTAAGCTCATGATAATCGATACACATTCGAAAAGACCTGTAATGCCCATAAATTTAAAATCATTATTCTAGAAATAAAAAGAATAATAGTAATTTATAAATTAACCACTAGAAAACCCTAATTAAGACACCCAAGCATGTCAATCAAGCAGGTAGGTAGGCATGTCAAGCAGGTAAGTAGGCATGTCAATCAAGCAGGTAGGTAGGCATGTCAATCAAGCAAGTAGGTAGGCATGTCAAGCAGGTAGGTAGGCATGTCAAGCAGGTAGGTAGGCATGTCAATCAAGCAGGTAGGTAGGCATGTCAAGCAGGTAGGTAGGCATGTCAAGCAGGTAGGTAGGCATGTCAATCAAGCAGGTAGGTAGGCATGTCAAGCAGGTAGGTAGGCATGTCAAGCAGGTAGGTAGGCATGTCAATCAAGCAGGTAGGTAGGCATGTCAAGCAGGTAGGTAGGCATGTCAAGCAGGTAGGCAGGCATGTCCCAAAAATTTGTGTATAAATAGAAGGCTTTGGGACTTGCTTCTGTGCACAAAGACGACGCTCAAATTCTCAATTGACGTCGAGTTATACTTCTTCCACTACCCAAACACACACACCTCGAAACGCTGCCGCAATCAGGGTAATAACTCGATCGCTATTACGATTCAACGTCCGATCGATTATAACTATCCAACGATTGTCTGAGTGCTGCTCAAATTGAGCTTCTACTTTGATTATTCGTCGTGATTTCAACTTGAATATTGGAGTGTTGTTCGAATTCGGACTATGCTCTGTTATTCGTTGTGAATCCGATTGAATTATTAAGTATTGCACTTGATAATAGTTGTGAGGGTTTGATCTCGTGAATTGACGTAAATGCTGTATTAAGTTACTAACCTAGTTTGTGTGCATGTTATTTAAATTAGGTGAAAAGATTAATCAGTAGTCGAAACTCTGCTCATATAAATCTAAAATATTAGCACAAGGTAGCTTCACTTTGAAGTTATTAAGGTACGGATCCTTACCCCACTCTTTATTGCTTCATATTCAAATTGTTATAAAACCACTAAATTACTATATCTGTTAAAAACTCCTCACGTCTTTGATTATCGATTCATTTGACAGTCTGTTCGATTCCTATCCTAATCATTTGATTTAGCTTTCATGTCATGCGATAGTATTATGTTGTTATACTCATTATCGCATGTTCCAATATATGTTCCGTTTTGTTATGAAAATAAGTTTTATAAGTTACGTGAATAAGACCATTTGTACTCTGATACCCTGAGTATCGCTTCTCGTGGAGTGTCCCACGAGCATGTTGTTGTGGCATCAACATCATGTGCTCCATCCGTGACGGAGAGATCAGTTCACGGCGTCTCTTACGTACAAGTGTGGTACATAAGGCTATTAGGAGGCGTATGGATCGATCCTAGGATTTAAGTATAAGGAGGTGGATAACGGGTATGCCAATTCGCCATCTCATGTGATAATTATGAAGGAGTAGCTACCTGTGTATTGTCACGTTTTAAGTTTGCTCATGGGTACATCCGTAAGATATGATTATGAAATTTTGTTCTTGCATCGTATCATTTTCTCCTAAAGTTCCATCCGGATAAGATTTCATATGAAGCATTATTTGTTATTTGAACCTAAAATTCCGTACTGAGCATTCGGCTCATTCCGTAAAACTTTTTGTATATACAGGTCCACAGATTATTTTAGGAGGGGAAAAGAGAGAAGAATAAAGCCTAGGAATAAATCTGAAGATGTTAGTTAATTAAGATGAATGTCTCCGCTTGTATATTAATCTTAATTTTAATGGTCATGTGGTTGTATCCTTATCAAATAAATAAATGGAATTATGACTTTTGGTTATGTTACCGTTATTGTGACACGTCAGCCCTTCCGGGTTGGGGTGTTACAGCTATGGTATCAGAGCAAAGGCTCTTTCCTGTAGAAAACTTGAAGATAGTAATTAAGACCTGTGAGGAATGGGTAGATATCTATGATAGGATTCAACTTGATCTCTTATTTGGTTTAACTCCTATGTCTATTCTTATAGATGTCTATGTAGGAAATATCAGTACTAATAGTCACTCTAAGTATCTGTAAGTCTCTATTGACTTTTCGTACGGTAAGATATTTTATTAAGATACGTTATAAAAGGACCATTAGGGCACATATATAAGGTAATTGACAAGTATAGTCTTGACCTTAGTTATGAATTTCAGATACACATGTGTGGTTAGGAGATTCTGGTTATATAAGTTAGTAACTCTGCTATAAAAGTTTCGTTTCTGTTACTTATGCAATAGGTTATATTCTTATTTGAAAAATTTCGAGGACGAAATTTCTTTTAAGGGGGTAATTGTTGTAATGCCCATAAATTTAAAATCATTATTCTAGAAATAAAAAGAATAATAGTAATTTATAAATTAACCACTAGAAAACCCTAATTAAGACACCCAAGCATGTCAATCAAGCAGGTAGGTAGGCATGTCAAGCAGGTAAGTAGGCATGTCAATCAAGCAGGTAGGTAGGCATGTCAATCAAGCAAGTAGGTAGGCATGTCAAGCAGGTAGGTAGGCATGTCAAGCAGGTAGGTAGGCATGTCAATCAAGCAGGTAGGTAGGCATGTCAAGCAGGTAGGTAGGCATGTCAAGCAGGTAGGTAGGCATGTCAATCAAGCAGGTAGGTAGGCATGTCAAGCAGGTAGGTAGGCATGTCAAGCAGGTAGGTAGGCATGTCAATCAAGCAGGTAGGTAGGCATGTCAAGCAGGTAGGTAGGCATGTCAAGCAGGTAGGTAGGCATGTCCCAAAAATTTGTGTATAAATAGAAGGCTTTGGGACTTGCTTCTGTGCACAAAAACGAAGCTCAAATTCTCAATTGACGTCGAGTTATACTTCTTCCACTACCCAAACACACACACCTCGAAACGCTGCCGCAATCAGGGTAATAACTCGATCGCTATTACGATTCAACGTCCGATCGATTATAACTATCCAACGATTGTCTGAGTGCTGCTCAAATTGAGCTTCTACTTTGATTATTCGTCGTGATTTCAACTTGAATATTGGAGTGTTGTTCGAATTCGGACTATGCTCTGTTATTCGTTGTGAATCCGATTGAATTATTAAGTATTGCACTTGATAATAGTTGTGAGGGTTTGATCTCGTGAATTGACGTAAATGCTGTATTAAGTTACTAACCTAGTTTGTGTGCATGTTATTTAAATTAGGTGAAAAGATTAATCAGTAGTCGAAACTCTGCTCATATAAATCTAAAATATTAGCACAAGGTAGCTTCACTTTGAAGTTATTAAGGTACGGATCCTTACCCCACTCTTTATTGCTTCATATTCAAATTGTTATAAAACCACTAAATTACTATATCTGTTAAAAACTCCTCACGTCTTTGATTATCGATTCATTTGACAGTCTGTTCGATTCCTATCCTAATCATTTGATTTAGCTTTCATGTCATGCAATAGTATTATGTTGTTATACTCATTATCGCATGTTCCAATATATGTTCCGTTTTGTTATGAAAATAAGTTTTATAAGTTACGTGAATAAGACCATTTGTACTCTGATACCCTGAGTATCGCTTCTCGTGGAGTGTCCCACGAGCATGTTGTTGTGGCATCAACATCATGTGCTCCATCCGTGACGGAGAGATCAGTTCACGGCGTCTCTTAAGTACAAGTGTGGTACATAAGGCTATTAGGAGGCGTATGGATCGATCCTAGGATTTAAGTATAAGGAGGTGGATAACGGGTATGCCAATTCGCCATCTCATGTGATAATTATGCAGGAGTAGCTACCTGTGTATTGTCACGATTTAAGTTTGCTCATGGGTACATCCGTAAGATATGATTATGAAATTTTGTTCTTGCATCGTATCATTTTTGCCTAAAGTTCCATCCGGATAAGATTTCATATGAAGCATTATTTGTTATTTGAGCCTAAAATTCCGTACTGAGCATTCGGCTCATTCCGTAAAACTTTTTGTATATACAGGTCCACAGATTATTTTAGGAGGGGAAAAGAGAGAAGAATAAAGCCTAGGAATAAATCTGAAGATGTTAGTTAATTAAGATGAATGTCTCCGCTTGTATATTAATCTTAATTTTAATGGTCATGTGGTTGTATCCTTATCAAATAAATAAACGGAATTATGACTTTTGGTTATGTTACCGTTATTGTGACACGTCAGCCCTTCCGGGTTGGGGTGTTACAAGACCCATCTTTCTTTTTCACGAAGAGGACAGGAGCTCCCCAAGGTGAATAACTCGGACGGATGAATCCTTTATCAGATAGCTCTTGAAGCTGTTTTGATAACTCTTGCATCTCTGATGGTGCAAGACGATAAGGTGCTTTCGCAATCGGGTTGTCATTGGGTACAAGGTTGATATGAAACTCAACTTGACGAACTGGAGGCAAACCAGGCAGTTCATCAGGAAACACCTCCGGATAACCCCGAACAATCGGAATATCCTGAATACTCTTACTCTTGTCTTTCTCCACGGTGATATGTGCTAGAAAGCAACATATCCTTTTCTCAAATAACTTTGGGCCTTTGTACATGACATAAGCTTCAAACCGCCAAATGGCTTCTCACCACGTATCTCCAGAACATCGCCAGAAGACAAAGGAATACGAGCAATCTTATCGAAACAAACTACCTCAGTGTGGTGTTTGGTTAACCAATCCATTCCAACGATAATGTCGAAGCTCCCAAGTTGCATTGGGGTGAGGTCAATAGGAAAAAGATGGTTATCGAGGTTCAACTGACAATCATGAATAACAGAGTCGAGGACAAGAGGTTTACCAGTAGCAACTTCGACAGATAAGGGTTTCCTCAATTTATTTCTAGGTATCGCAAGCAAAGGTTCAAAAGATAACGAAACAAAACTTCTATCGGCACCAGAATCAAAAAGAATAGATGTGGGTCGATTGTTAACAAGAAACGTACCATTGACAACAAAGGTACCACTGACAATGAGGTTGTCAACTCGAGCCTCGTTTGCATTCAGATTGAATGCTCGTCCACGAGCGGGATCGATCATTGGAAAAACAAAAGAGGCATTGAAAACATTGACAAAACACAAGAAAGGTGATCATTTGTTCGTTACCTCGAACAAACAAATGACACGCAATGACTAATCAAAGTAAATGGGTCAATATAATGTATCAACGAAGAAATGCTCGCCTACAAGTGAACACTCACCCCAAGAGTTCCCAGGTAAGAGTGACTGGTCCGATTATGTGGATTTGTACGAACACTCTAGCCTTAGACAGAAAACTCAGAGTACAGGCATTCACTCTTCCAGTTTGCACGTGTTCACATTATTTAGATCCAAACTTTGACGAGATTTGAAAACTTAAAGGTTTCAAAACCTTATAACAAAGGGTTCAAAACCTAGTAATCAATCATCCTAGAACAGATGATTAGTTTTCAAAGCGGATTCGAACTTAGCGTTCCCATTGTGGTTATCACCTAAGGATAGGTGACGGTATTGTTTTAAAATCTAAACGCAAGTAAACTTGCGTTAGGGTCCTAAAGTTATAGTCTAGGTCAAAGCATTACTAATAACCTAATTCCCTATAACCATTGGCTCTGATACCAACTTCTTCTTTCACACCCCGACCACGTAGGACAACAAACCGTGGCGGAAACGTCGGGGAGTGTTGCAACAGAAGCTATTGTTTCATAACCATGGATACAAAATAGTTTTGTTTTATTGATAAAATTAAACATTACATTGTCTTAACACATAGAACAAACAAGTTTTATATCGTCTATCATAGTTATTATGCCACTAAGGTCTTGTCCAGATCCTATGTGACGCATGCATCCTAGAAATCAATCAAGCAACCACACCTGAAACATATGTAAAAACAAAGTCAGCAAAGAAATGCTGGCGAGTACATAGGTTTTATAAGAGCATCAGAATCATGGCTCGTTTATATGTTGCAGTACTTTATTAGACTACAAGAGTCAAAATACAAACCTTGTTTTGAAAAATGTATTGCAACATAGTTAACCAACTCAAATCAAGTTGATTGTAGTTTATAAATCTCGTAGCTATGCTTCTTAACCCCAAAAACATTTGTTTTAGAAAACCAACTTGTAAAAAATCTTGTAAAAACTCATTAAAAACTCGTATGGTTTATATCCTTTAGAAAACATCGTTTGTGTGACATCGTTTCAAAATCGTTTACCCAAGTGAACTAAATAACGCCACGGTATGTAATATGATGAAACCACTTATATATAGGAAGTACCAGCTGCGTATCCACCATGCTTTCACCACATTACACCCATCCCGTTATCTATACACTAACCAAAAACCAATCGTTTATCCAATTCGTTTAACTTGTTCAAATCGTTTTCAAATCGTTTCCAAATCGTTAACTCGTTTAAATCGTTTAAAATCATCCTCGTTTTAATTGTGAAAACTTATTTATGCTTGTCTCGCTAATAACATTCAAACCTTCGTGACTCGATCACCTCGCTTCTCGCTTGTCGAATTAACAAACCACCAAAGGGTAAGTTAACAAACATCAGATTCAGTCGCTAACCACAACCCCCACACATAACCATGGGTGTAGTAAAGTAACGGGATTTGTCAGATCCTATGGTACCATAACCTAATACTGGTCGGTTGGCCAAAATTAATGAATGTCATTTGTTATGTAACTACAACCATCAAGTTTCGTTCACATTATTGAAATCGTTATTAGTTTAGTAAAAATCGTTTTAATCGTTTTTGAAATCATCGTTTAAACCTTGAAAACATTTTGTACATATGAATCACCCCAAAAACATTTAAAAACAGTAAAATAGGGGAACTATGTACTCACATGAAGTGCAAAGTATCCTCAATCAATAAAACTTCAATCAAACTCAAGCAAACCAGAGAAATCAAGTAGCACCTAGTAATCGAACCACTAGTCAAACAATAGACGCCTAAATCGGACGATCGGACAGAATGAGGTCTTGTAAACCAAATGAGTGTTGGAACTCATGTGATATGGTTTAACAAAGCCTACATCCTAAATTGAAACCTAACCTAAGTGCTTTCCGCCCATCGTGACCCATTAAGGTAGCTTACGCTACTTTAACGCGTCGTGCGCGCAAATGCGCGTTCGAGACGTCTAACTAGTCCTATGACAAGTATTATATGCCAAGACATGTTTAAATATGTTACATAATCCGTTACGTGACAAAAGTTTAGGTTACATATGCTTAATTACCAATTATGTATGAAAAGGGCATTTTGGTAATTTACCAAAGGCATATAAACTACCTATCATGCGACTAATCAAACCTAAGTGACCATAAGGTATAACCTTGGAAGGTTATTCCCTACGCTACTATGGTTACTAAACATGTTTGGTCGGATCCTAACGATCGACCAAACGGGTCGTGTTCGAAAGTCTAAGCGGGTGTTTATTCCGCTTGACTTACGACTCTACACAAGCACCAAACTAAAAAGTGACGAGCTAAACATGCTAGAACATGTTTAGTTAAGTTAGAAAACAGGTTTTGATATCAAAACAACTGGTTTTGACATCCTAGAGTAGTTTGGTTACAAAATACGCGAGAAAACGCATTTTGGCCGAAACTACGACTCGTCACTGAGCCTAGATAACGTGGTAATTAGTAGGTATAGTCACTTAGGGACTATAACCATCGTGATTACGCTCACGTTATGAAGTTAAAACGAACTTCGCGTTGACCATAAACTGGTCATAGCAGAAAGTCAAACGCAGTTTGACTTTAACGCTAAAACGAATGAAAAGAACGAAAGAACGCTTACAGAAGGTCCCCGCAAGATTTGATTCCGATTTTTCTCTCAGGTAGGAAGCATATACTTCCACTTAGAGAGCATAAATCAGATTTCAAATTGTGGGTTTTGAAGTGAAATGGATGGGGTATATATAGGATTTCTAGAACCGTTAAGATCGTTCCTCGAAAACTGAGCTTTGATCTAGACCTTACATGTGTGCCTATGGTTTTCTAACACCATGGGAGCCCCTAATGTGGACTATGTTCCTTGAATACCAGCCCATGGTTTTGCAAAACCATGAGTGAAAACCATCAACACTTCAAAATGGACTAGGTTCATTGAATCTGCCAGAAATTTCAAAAATGGTCCCTACACTTGAAAAACATGATTTTTTTTAGCACTTTTAAGCCCCGTTAACCCCATTTCAAGGATCTAAAATAAAGTTAAGGTATAGGGAACTTAAAATGTGCTCAAAAACATCTCTGATGTCGGTTCGTTTGGTCGTTCGGTTGCGTTATTCGCTTAATTACGACGGAAGTCGTAACGAACGCAAAAACGATCCAAATTAAGCGACGAATGGAGTTTTATCATGCCAAACACTAAAATAAAATATTTTGATGCTAACATAAATTTTTGGATGTCCGGATGTATTCAGAACGTAAGTTATGCGCGAAAATGCAAACTTATGCACTTCTTGACGCTTTTAGTCCCTGAATGAGCATAAAGTTTATTTTAGCATACTGAACCCCTCAAAGCCTCTTTCTAAGCTATGTAAAGGTTATTTAGGGTATGTTTAACTTATGATCAATTTCCGGAGTGTTCGTTACTATACAAATCGGTATAGTTTCGCAGTTTGACACAAATAGTCCCTGCGATCGAACAAAGTTGATTTCAACACACCAAACCATCTAAAACTTATTGCTAAGTTATGTGGAGGTTATTTAAGGTATATTAAGCCTATTTTACTATTCCGGGGTGTTTGTTGCATTAAACTGGATATATTTACGCATTAGTGCGCGTATGACCTTCAAGAAAGCGATTTAGAGCTTGAAATTGGAATTGAATCGAATTGTAAAATCACCAACCACAAATACACAAAATAACACCAAAACACATATAATAATACCAAAGCACATTGTTTTATTAATAATCAACATTATTTTACATCGTACATCGATTACAGAACACAGTTGTCACATGGCGTGCTGGAGGTAGACCAGGTAACTCTTCAGGGAAAACTTCAGAATAATCCCGAACGACAGGAATATCTGAAATAGACTTACCCTTGCCTTTATCTGCTGTAACATGTGCTAAGAAAGCCACATAGTTCTTCCGTAGATACTTCCGTGCTTTAAAACAAGACATGAGTTTGAGACCACCGGCAGGCTTCTCACCACGAACCTGTAGGATCTCGCCTGTCGACAGCGGCACCCGCACAATCTTCTCAGAACAAACTATCTCTGCGCGATGCTTAGATAACCAATCCATACCTACAATAACGTCAAAGCTTCCAAGTTGCATTGGCGTGAGGTCAATAGGAAAAATATGGTCGTTAAGGTTCAACTGGCAGTTGCGGAGAACAGAATCAAGAACAATGGGTTCACCATTAGCAACCTCTACTGTCAAAGGTTTACCTAGTTTCGTTCTAGACACGCGAAGCATTGGCTCAAAAGACAATGACACAAAACTCTTGTCGGCACCCGAATCAAAAAGAAAAGATGCCGGCTGATTATTAATAAAGAACGTACCGTTCACCACATTATCATCTGCTTGTGCCTCTTGTGCATTCATGTTGAAGACTCTCTGATGCGGGCCCAAGCGTGGAAGAGCGGGCCATCCGGTACTTGGAGGCCCAGGATCGCGTCACAAAAGGGGCTTCATTGAAATGGCTCTAACTTGGGCTACGGGAGTCCGTTTGGGGCGTGTGACCAGTCAAAACGAACGGGAGAACGAGCTCTATCTTGCTGCAAACGCCTACGGCGGTTTGGGTCATCGTCCGGGCCGAAAAAACGCTTATTTCTATTAGTTTTTTCCATTTTATGTTTTTTCAAATATTTTGGGCATTTTGTTTTTGGGCTTGTGTTTGGCCCGTTGTCTTTTTTAGGCCCGTTTCGAATTTCTGTCTCTATTTATGTATTGCCCTAATCATTTGATGAATCAGAATTGAATTTTGAGAAAAACAGTTTTCACTTCAAATTTGTCACACCCCCAAAATCCCACACTGCGGAGTACCACCGCTTGGGAGCGTGACTGACCAGGATCAAGCCATCAATCATATCAAACATAGCATTTAATAATAAAAGTGATTAATGTAATTCATCATGACATGATTGATGTTTCAAAACCAAACATTGTTTAAGTAGCGGAAGCATAGTAATGAAATCTCAAAACAGTTATAAGTTCAGATATCGTTCATGATCCGAATCCCACAACGACCTGCTCCTCCCTGTGCAAGCTCCATAATGTACCTAAGGTCCTGCAAGGCATGCAGCAAATAATCAACAAACTAGTTGAGCGAGTTCACAGAAAGTAAGTTCGTATAATAATGCATATGTTCATCTTATGGGGGTTTCCCATACAAGTATATGCTATTTGTGAGGGATTCTCACGTTTATCCTTAACAATGGGGGATTCCCATTATAGTACTTACTAGACTAGTGCAACCATGTGTTCTTCTTAAACCGAGAACAGGAATACGTACTGGGTCACGTAGGCTTTACGTGACGTGCCCTTCCCCGAGGACAGTGGTACGCGTGGGGGCTACGTAGGCTTTACGCAGCGTGTCCTTCCGACCCGGAAGACAGTAGTAGGTATTGGATTACGTAGGCTTTACGTAACGTGTCCTCCCGACCCGGGAGACAAATGGCAAATACTGGGTTACGTAGGCTTTACGTAACGTGTCCTGACTATCCTGAGGACGATGGTCTATAGTCTAGTGATTGCGTAAGTACGAGTAATCATATCATATCAACATTCCAACCCAATCCCCAACCCGGGAATCCCATGCCTTGGCTGTGTGAACTCACCTTGGTTTGCTCGGCAGATACACAAAGAGTACAGGTAAGCTAGTAAATGGTCAACCACGTCCTATCATGGTTATAATACAAGTCAGGTTTTGACTTAGATAGTATATGTTGGTTTCATACAAGTTAACATGTTACTGGCACGTATAATTCATGACAACACGTAGCAGACAAGTAATCCATTTAACCTGGGTACTAACATCAGCCCAATAATAATCTGGCCCAATAAAAGTCCAATGGCATACATGGCTCAAATAAAACGCATACGAGTCCAATTAGCAGTCAATTGCATAAGTCCAAAAGGTTTGGCCTAGAATGATTAGGCCCGTGACAGTGTAGGCCCAAAACGGTGTATGTGCATAACTGGTCTCGAGTCGCAACCGGCGATCTCGAGTCGCATCAGGGGGTTACGAGTCGCAACAGGACCCGCAACGGTGGTTTCGGCTCGACATGGTCCGGTTACAAGTCGCAACGGGACTCGCAACCTCGGTCTCGGCTTGTCATGGTCTGGTTACGAGTCGCAACGGGACTCGCAACCGTGGTTTCGGTTCATGCTGTTGTGGTCTCGAGTCGGGATCATGAGGTCTCGACTCGCAATCTGTGTCGCAACCAAGTGTGTAACTGGTTTCCATAATTCATGCAACAATTATTCCGTGATTCTAGCAAACATCCTTGGCAGTTTCGGAAACAGATCAAATCACAATTATTCCAAAATCAAACACATTCAACCTGTTCATATCATATTCAAGAATAACCATCCTAACATTCATACGGATCTAAGTAAATTATTCGGGTTTAACATAAATCAACCGGTCACATGCACACTACCAATATCATGCAATAATCCGAGTATAAAACATGGTGGCCAATTAACAAAACCCAATCAATTATCATCAAGTCAATCATCATCTTATAAACATACATGAGCCGATTTCAAACACCTTATCATTAACAATTTATCACCCTCTACCCTTAATCACCACATGAAGCATGCAAATCACAGCATTCACAAACATGAAATCGGTGGAATATAATACTAACCGAGGTGAGGAAAAGGAATGGCCCGAATTCCAACCCAAAAGCTTGATGTTCGGCTGTCTTGGTCTTGGTTCCGGTTGCGAGAGAGAGGGAGAGAGACGAGAGAGAGAAGTAGGGTTGTGTGTGTTTGTGTTTTGTAACAACAATGAGAATCAAACCCCTACCAAATAGTTTTGTGTTTGCGAGTGGGGAGTGGGCCGAGCCCAACTCGGCTATCTAATGGGATCCGGTTTCAAGGAGCGGCCCGAATGGCTTGTGTGACCGATTATAATGTGTGGTTTGGGTTCGGCTCAATTAACATACAAACATATATCACACAATGCACATAATAACATAATCACATAGTTATCCAATTAATAGCGTTCTCAATAGCACGTATCGTTACACAAAGTAAGTCTAAAGTTCGAGTTGTCACATTATCCCCAACTAATTAGAAATTTCGTCCCGAAATTTGGTATGCACTCACTGAGGAAGCTAGGTAAACTGATTTTCCTGGGGTGTCACATCCTCCCCCCGTTGATCTGGAATTTCGTCCCGAAATTCCGAAGTAGTAGCTTCAGCCTCAGTAGTGGTTGCGTTGGTTTCGAATAACTGGGGGTACTTTTCTGTCTTCCTGTCTTCGCGTTCCCAGGTGTACTCTGGGCCACGTTTGGAGTTCCAACGTACTCGAACAAGAGGGATTCTCTTGTTTTTGAGGACCTTCACATCCCGGTCCGTGATTTCAACTGGTTCTTCGACGAACTGCAACCGCTCGTCGATAGTGAGTTCCTTGAAAGGAATGATGAGGGTTTCATCTGATAGGCACTTCTTTAGGTTCGACACATGAAAGACATTGTGAACTGCCCCGAGTTCAGCTGGTAGGTTTAGCTTGTATGCTACTTTGCCAATCTTTTCTATGATTTCGAATGGTCCGACATATCGCGGATTTAGTTTGCCCCGTTTACCAAAACGTACTACACCCTTCCAGGGTGAAACTTTTAATAAAACCCGGTCCCCGACCTGAAATTCCAAAGGCTTTCTACGCTTGTCGGCGTAGGCTTTCTGACGGTCGCGTGCTGCCGCCATGCGTTGTCGTATCTGTGCGATCTTTTCCGTGGCGTCCACTACAATTTCTGGACCCGTAATCTGACTATCCCCCACATCTGCCCAACAGAGAGGTGACCGGCATTTACGCCCGTACAATGCCTCGAATGGAGCGGCTTGGATGCTGGTGTGATAACTGTTATTATATGAGGACTCCACCAAAGGGAGGTGCTTTTCCCAGCCGTTGCCGAAATCAATGACGCATGCCCGAAGCATGTCTTCAAGAGTTTGGATCGTTCGCTCAGACTGCCCATCCATCTGAGGATGATATGCTGTGCTCATGTCTAATCGTGAGCCGAAAGATTTGTGCATCGCTTGCCAAAGCTCTGACGTGAATCGTGCATCCCGATCCGAAATGATGGAGGTGGGCACCCCGTGCCTCGAAACAACTTCTTTAAGATAAACGTCTGCGAGAGTGGAGAACTTATTCGTTTCTTTTATAGGTAGGAAGTGTGCAGGCTTGGTGAGTCGATCCACGATCACCCATATGGTATCATTCCCACGCTGGGATCTAGGTAAGCCAGTAACAAAATCCACGGAAATTTCTTCCCATTTCCATTGAGGTATCTTAGGCTGCTGAAGTAGGCCAGCTGGTTTCTGGTATTCAACCTTGACTCTCGCACAGGTCAAGCATTTTCCAACGTACGTAGCGATGTGGGCCTTCATGCTAGGCCACCAACAAGTAGTTTTGATGTCGTGGTACATTTTGTCCGACCCTGGATGTACCGAGTAGCGAGACTTGTGAGCTTCGTCCATTACAAGTTCGCGTAGTCCGCCATAAAGTGGGACCCAAATACGCCCCGTTACATAGTAAGCGCCGTCTGCCTTCTGTTCCAATCGTTGTCGTGAGCCGCGTAAGGCTTCAGCCTTGACGTTTCGGGTTTCAATGCTTCTACCTGAGCATCTCGTATCTGTGCAGGAAGGCTAGACTGAATCGTAAGCTGTAGCGCTCGCACGCGCCGTGGTAGAGTGTCTTTCCTACTGAGGGCATCAGCCACAACATTGGCCTTGCCTTGATGGTACTTGATGGCGCATTCGTAATCGTTCAGTAATTCAACCCATCGTCGTTGACGCATGTTCAAATCCTTCTGCTTAAGGATATGCTCGAGACTCCTGTGATCGGTGTAAATCGCGCACCTGGTACCGTACAGGTAGTGTCGCCATATCTTAAGCGCGAAAACAACAGCTCCCAGCTCTAAATCGTGCGTCGTGTAGTTCCGTTCATGAATCTTAAGTTGGCGCGAAGCGTAAGCAATAACCTTGTCGCGCTGCATTAACACACATCCAAGTCCCCGAATGGATGCATCACAATAAACCACGAAGTCATCTGTGCCCTCTGGCAGAGAGAGGATAGGTGCACTACAAAGCCTATCCTTTAGGTGCTGAAAAGCAGTCTCCTGGGGATCTCCCCAACGGTAGGTGACACCCTTCTGTGTCAGTAACGTAAGCGGCTGTGCAATCTTCGAGAAATCCTTGATAAACCGTCTGTAGTAACCTGCCAAACCCAAGAATTGGCGTATTTCCGTTGGCGTTCGTGGTGCAGGCCAGTTCCTGATCGAATCTACCTTGGATGGATCGACATGGATCCCATCCTTGTTCACTACGTGGCCTAGAAAATGGACTTCACGAAGCCAGAAGTCACATTTCGAAAACTTAGCGTACAGCTGTTCCTTCCGTAGGAGTTCCAAAATAAGGCGTAGGTGCTGCTCGTGCTCCGCCTGACTCTTGGAGTAGATCAGGATGTCGTCGATGAATACTATGACGAACTTGTCAAGATAGGGTTTGCACACCCTGTTCATAAGGTCCATAAATACGGCAGGTGCGTTCAATAATATCAAACCATCCATCATATCAAACATAAGGTATAGCAGTTAAAATAATTCATAAAACCCAATACGATTGATGTTCAAACCAAACTTTGTTTGAGTAGCAGAAACATAATAGTGAAAACCCAAAACAAGTTATAAGTTCAAATATCGTTCATTGCGTCTCCTCGTCCTAACACGAAAGCTCGACCTCTTGCCTCGTTGCCATTGTTGTTGTTGTTTCCCCCGTTGTTGTTGTTCCCGTTGCCCTGGTTATTGTTGTGGTTCTGGTTCAATTGAGGACAATCGCGTTTGTAATGACCTTCTGCTCCACACTGGAAACATCCCCGGTTTCCACGCTGTGGCTGCTGCTGCTGTGGGTTCTGTGGAGCTGGTTGTTGCGGTTGCTGGTCCTGATTTGCAAGCCGTGGGCTCCTACAGTCTTTGGCCTCGTGACCCATCTTGAGACATCTTTGACAACGACCCTTGTTGCACTGGCCGCTGTGATGTCTGTTGCAGTTGTGACACTTGGGGTGAAACCCTTGATACCTTTTCTGTCTAGGACCACCAGAGGATTGCTGACCAGGACTCTGGTAGTGGTCAGTCTTCTGTTGCTGAGATTGAGACTGAACGGGTGTTGAACCTTTGCTTGAATCCCCATCCCACTTTCTTTTGTTGTCACTGGGTGTAGTGGGAGTAGCGGCTGAAGTGGTAGCACTGATGCGTTTGGGTAACTTGTTTTAATCCACCGCCTGATCCGTGAGGCGATGAGCAAGACGCTGAATGTCTTGGATGTTATCGAGGTTAGCCGACGTAACGTGGCTCTGGATCTCTGGCGCAAGTCCCTGGAGATACAACTCAATGCGCTTCACTGGAGGGTCCACCATAGTTGGACACAGAATGGCCAGTTCGTTTGACCGTTTCGTATAGGCTTCAATCTCTGACCCCATCATTTTCAAGTGATAAAGCTCGTTCTCCAACTTGTGGATGTCATCACGCGTGCAGTATTCCCTCTAAATGAGTTCCTTGAAGTCGTTCCAGGGTGTGGCGTTAGCAGCTGCCAACCCTAAGATCTGAACTTGGGCGTTCCACCAAGTTAGTGCTATTCCTTCTAGCGTGGCAGTGGCGTATTTCACCCTGCGAGCCTCAGGGCATTCACACATCTCAAAAACTGACTCTAGCTTCTCGAACCAGTGGAGGAGTCCAACTGCTCCTTCAGTGCCACTAAAGGTACTTGGACGACAGTACATGAAGTTCTTAAAGGTGCAAACTTGCTGCGCTGGTTGACCTATTGTGTACGAATAGGGCGAAGTTTAGATACAAGGGCTAGCTTAGGAATGTAGGATCTAAAGATCCTAGCGTAAGTTATGACTACAGGATATACTACCTGCTTGAGCAGCTGCAAGTGCCGCAGCAACTTGAGCTTGAACGAGAGCCTCTAGCTGGGCTTGTGTCATGTTAATTCGTCCAGACATGATCTTCATAGTAAAAGTAACGCAAGTGAGAGTGGTTCGCGAGTAGGGCGATGACAGAAAAGTGTAAGCACGTAGGGATTCTCATGCTATCGTGTCATGTGTATCTAAGCGTAATGCGAGCAAAGTTCTACATAGTTCTAGCAAACAGGCAATAAACATAAACCTTATTACCTAGGATGTCGAGTCTTGCACGTGGAGCGAAGCGTCGTTGTGGATCGTTGAGAGCACTGTTCTGGTTATAGTCTGGTTTTAATAAAAACGTTTTCCCATATTAAAACCAAGTTCTCTACAACCAATGGCTCTGATACCAATCTGTCACACCCCCAAAATCCCACACTGCGGAGTACCACCGCTTGGGAGCGTGACTGACCAGGATCAAGCCATCAATCATATCAAACATAGCATTTAATAATAAAAGTGATTAATGTAATTCATCATGACATGATTGATGTTTCAAAACCAAACATTGTTTAAGTAGCGGAAGCATAGTAATGAAATCTCAAAACAGTTATAAGTTCAGATATCGTTCATGATCCGAATCCCACAACGACCTGCTCCTCCCTGTGCAAGCTCCATAATGTACCTAAGGTCCTGCAAGGCATGCAGCAAATAATCAACAAACTAGTTGAGCGAGTTCACAGAAAGTAAGTTCGTATAATAATGCATATGTTCATCTTATGGGGGTTTCCCATACAAGTATATGCTATTTGTGAGGGATTCTCACGTTTATCCTTAACAATAGGGGATTCCCATTATAGTACTTACTAGACTAGTGCAACCATGTGTTCTTCTTAAACCGAGAACAGGAATACGTACTGGGTCACGTAGGCTTTACGTGACGTGCCCTTCCCCGAGGACAGTGGTACGCGTGGGGGCTACGTAGGCTTTACGCAGCGTGTCCTTCCGACCAGGAAGACAGTAGTAGGTATTGGATTACGTAGGCTTTACGTAACGTGTCCTCCCGACCCGGGAGACAAATGGCAAATACTGGGTTACGTAGGCTTTACGTAACGTGTCCTGACTATCCTGAGGACGATGGTCTATAGTCTAGTGATTGCGTAAGTACGAGTAATCATATCATATCAACATTCCAACCCAATCCCCAACCCGGGAATCCCATGCCTTGGCTGTGTGAACTCACCTTGGTTTGCTCGGCAGATACACAAAGAGTACAGGTAAGCTAGTAAATGGTCAACCACGTCCTATCATGGTTATAATACAAGTCAGGTTTTGACTTAGATAGTATATGTTGGTTTCATACAAGTTAACATGTTACTGGCACGTATAATTCATGACAACACGTAGCAGACAAGTAATCCATTTAACCTGGGTACTAACATCAGCCCAATAATAATCTGGCCCAATAAAAGTCCAATGGCATACATGGCTCAAATAAAATGCATACCAGTCCAATTAGCAGTCAATTGCATAAGTCCAAAAGGTTTGGCCCAGAATGATTGGGCCCGTGACAGTGTAGGCCCAAAACGGTGTATGTGCATAACTGGTCTCGAGTCGCAACCGGCGACCTCGAGTCGCATCAGGGGGTTACGAGTCGCAACAGGACCCGCAACGGTGGTTTCGGCTCGACATGGTCCGGTTACAAGTCGCAACGGGACTCGCAACCTCGGTCTCGGCTTGTCATGGTCTGGTTACGAGTCGCAACGGGACTCGCAACCGTGGTTTCGGTTCATGCTGTTGTGGTCTCGAGTCGGGATCATGAGGTCTCGACTCGCAATCCGTGTCGCAACCAAGTGTGTAACTGGTTTCCATAATTCATGCAACAATTATTCCGTGATTCTAGCAAACATCCTTGGCAGTTTCGGAAACAGATCAAATCACAATTATTCCAAAATCAAACACATTCAACCTGTTCATATCATATTCAAGAATAACCATCCTAACATTCATACGGATCTAAGTAAATTATTCGGGTTTAACATAAATCAACCGGTCACATGCACACTACCAATATCATGCAATAATCCGAGTATAAAACATGGTGGCCGATTAACAAAACCCAATCAATTATCATCAAGTCAATCATTATCTTATAAACATACATGAGCCGATTTCAAACACCTTATCATTAACAATTTATCACCCTCTACCCTTAATCACCACATGAAGCATGCAAATCACAGCATTCACAAACATGAAATCGGTGGAATATAATACTAACCGAGGTGAGGAAAAGGAATGGCCCGAATTCCAACCCAAAAGCTTGATGTTCGGCTGTCTTGGTCTCGGTTCCGGTTGCGAGAGAGAGGGAAAGAGACGAGAGAGAGAAGTAGGGTTGTGTGTGTTTGTGTTTTGTAACAACAATGAGAATCAAACCCCTACCAAATGGTTTTGTGTTTGCGAGTGGGGAGTGGGCCGAGCCCAACTCGGCTATCTAATGGGATCCGGTTTCAAGGAGCGGCCCGAATGGCTTGTGTGACCGATTATAATGTGTGGTTTGGGTTCGGCTCAATTAACATACAAACATATATCACACAATGCACATAATAACATAATCACATAGTTATCCAATTAATAGCGTTCTCAATAGCACGTATCGTTACACAAAGTAAGTCTAAAGTTCGAGTTGTCACAAAATTCCGAGCCCTTTGGGTTGAATTTTGGGGTTGGGGAAGAACGACACGGGCATTCACAGAATCAACGTTTTGATCTTCATTATCGTACTACTCAGTACATCACTCTCCCTCGAGCCTGAGCCTGATTCTGGTTTGCATTCTGATTCTGGTTGGCTAGTCTTGGGCACCGGTTTCTGTAATGGGTCAGATCCCCACAGTTATAACAAGCACCTAGTGGGTATTGTGGTCGTGCAGCTTGACCCTGTTGCTGAGCAGGAGGCTGAGCAACTTGTTGAGCCGGGTTCTGAACTGCGTGATTTTGAGCAAGCCGACAAACATCGGCAAGATGACCTGACTTCCCACAGCTAATACAGAAATGGCACTGATGTTGCGGCTGATGGTGACTGTTGCATCGATTGCACAAAGGTGCACTTCCTGATTAGGGCTTCCTTGCTGGAGGCTGTGCGGGTTGGTTGGGAGCTGCCTGGTTAGCTTGGGCAGTGACAGCAAAGTTTTGGGAAGCCTTACGCTTCTTTGCCCTTTTTGATGAACCAGAATCCTTTCCATTCTTGTTTTGACCTTTCTTGCTATCTTCCTTGTCAGATGACTGTTTCTTGCCCTTGTCACCCTTCCTGTGTAATTTATTCTTTCGAATCTGTGACTCAGTCAGTGTCGCTGATAACTCGATTGCCTGACGGAGTGTGGTAGGGTTGCTACCAGTAATAATGTCTTGTACCGAGTCAGGCAGGCCATCGATGTACCTTTCGATAGCCTTGTCGAGTGGGGCGACCATAGTCGGGCAAAGCAGACTCAACTCCTCAAACCTATCAGTATATGCCCTGTGCTCGCCACTATCTTGTTTCAAATCATCAAACTCCTTCTCCAACGCTCGTTGTTCATGACGAGGACAAAACTCCCTCATTATAAGAGCTCTTAGCTCAGCCCATGTCTGTGCTAGAGCAACTTCTGCACCACGGTCTCTCATTACCCCATTCCACCATGTGAGAGCCCTCTTTTGAAACACGCTCGAAGAAAACTCGACCTTGCGATTACCCGGAAACTGAACGTGGCGAAAAGTATTCTCAATGCTCTCGAACCATTAAAGAAGCCCAGTTGCTCCTTCGGAACCACTAAACTTGAGTGGTTTAGCCGAGTTAACATTCTTGAAATTGCATGGAGCATTGTTGTTGTTGTTGGCTTGGATCCATTGAGCAAAGATATTTGGGAGTGCAGCAGCCATCTACTGTGCAATTATTTCTGCCAGTTCGGCATTTGCTACCTGATTGTCGCGTCGAGGAGGCATTCTAAAAGAGGAAAACATGAAAGGAAACGAGTGAGATGATTGGATGAATAGAATGAGATGAAACAGAATCAACAAAAGCAAAGATGGTGGTTACGCATCGCAAAGTAATCAAGGGACACGAAATGTCTATTCAAAGTAAGTGGGTCAAAAATAATGTATCGCGAAGACATGTTCGCCTATAAGTGAACACTCACCCCAAGAGTTTCCAGGTAAGAGTGACTGGTCCGATTATGTGGATTTGTACGAACACTCTAGCCTTAGACAGAAAACTCAGGGTACATGCATTCACTCTTCCAGTTGGCACGTGTTCACACTATTAAAACCCGAAAACCTTGACGAGATTTTTTTTTGAAAATCCAAAGGGGTTCAAAACCATATAACAGAGGGTTCAAAACCTAGTAATCAATCATCCTAGAACAGATGATTAATTTTCAAAGTGGATTCGGAATCGAAATCCTCGTTGTGGTTATCACCTAAGGATAGGTGAAGTGCATGTTTTAAAATCTAAACACAAGATAACTTGTGTTAGGGTCCTAGAAAGTTATAGTCTAGGTCGATGCATTACTATTAACCTAATTCCCTATAACCATTGGCTTTGATACCAACTCTTCTGTCACACCCCGGCCGCGTATAACATTCAACCGCGGCGGAAACGCCGGGGAGTGTTGGGACATAATTAATTGTTTCATAACCATGGAAATTAAAGTTACATTTTATTTATCAAACACGGGTGTTACATTGTCTTAAACAGGAAACAAAGAGTTCATAACATGATTAAACTAGTCTATCTTCATTTTTATGTCTCTAAGGCACAGGTCCGCCCTAGTGTCACAATCATCGTCCTAAGCAACAGCTCCTGAAAACACATGTGAAATTAGGTACGTCAGCATAAAAATGCCTGTGAGATACATAGGTTTTGTGAAAATGGGATTCATGACTTGAGTTTAAAGAAAACTTTTAATAACAGTCAGTTATGAACCTTGTAATTTGTTTTTGTTTTGTAAATCGTATGAAAAACGACAAGATCAGATGATATGTATAAAAAGAGAATAATGTAAGGTTAAATGAATAACCTAGTAAAATGAGTTTGTATAAGATAAGTTGTTTGTAAAAGTAATTGTGACAACTCGAATTTCCAAGATTTCTATTACGCATTTATTGCACATTTGTTGATTGTTTAATTGTTTGCTTGCACAATTAGTTGCTGTGAAACTGTAACGTCTTTGATTCAGTTAAGTCTATGTGTTGATTATGAAAGATTTGTCAAATGTATGAATGTGGTGGTGAAACTGTGAACTATTTTGAGATGGTGTGCTATTGTGAATTATGATACTTAGGGATGCATAGAGTAATTAGTGAAACTCTAATCATTGTTAACCCTAATCACTTTTCACTAATCATTTTCACAAAAACCAAAGCACTGTACTCTCTAATCCTCTCTACAACCATCTTCTCATCATTCTTGGATTCACAAGTTCTTTTGCATCAAGTTTGATTACCAATCCATCTAGAATCATTCAAGGTAATTGTTTATCGATTATTGTAATACTTGTAAACCTAATTGATTGTTTGATCATTATCAATTCTTGATTATGTGCTCATGAAAACCCTAGTTCCTCATATAATATTCTGTGATTTTGTTTTGGATTCTGGATAATTGTGATTATGGTGATGCTTGGTTGCATGTTCGATAGATTATTCTTGTGATGATTGTTGTTGTTAAGCATAGGTTGATTGATTATTGATTCTGCCGTCAAAATATATGAAATTAGGGTTAGAAACCAAGAAACGTAACTGCTTTAATCTCAAAGAACGAATGATTGAATTGTTCTCAGAGTTTTGTGAATGAATAAGTATGTCTGAGTTTCGTAACCCTAAGGTAGCTGTCTGAGTTTTGGATTTATGTTAGTCTGAGTTTTATGAAATGCATCAAGGATCCGAACTTTATATGATGTTCATGATAGTCTGAGTTTTATATGATGATGCATGTCCGACTTTTACATATTCAAGCTAGTCCGAATTTTTATTGCATGAAACCCTAAATGTCCGAACTTTATGAGCATGCCATGTCCGAGTTTTATGCCTTGCTTCCTTGGTCCGAGCTTTAACCCCCACCCCCATTGTCCGACTTTTTAAAGGGGAAACCCCCCACACATGGTCCGAGTTTAGTGTTAATGGTCCGAGTTCTTGCTTTGTCATGTAGTCCGAGTTTATTCACAACCTCTTGTCCGACTTCTAATGAGATGACTTGTCTGAGTTTTATAACATCATGCATGGTCCGAATTATATGCACATGACACAGGTCCGACTTTTGGATGATGTTTGTAAGTGGTCCGACTTTTATCAAGTGCATGTTGTCCGAGTTTTAAGTAAGGGAATACCCCTTGTCCGAATTTCTTGCCATAGAAGGTTGCCGACCTTTTTACATGCACTGTTAGGTCTGATTGTGTGATTTAAAACCCAGGTTACCCTGATAGTAGGACTGAAAGTTCTAAATTTCACAATATGTTGTATGATGTCCGACCTTTGATGATATAAGACTTCAATTGAGATGCATAGACTGGATTCCATATGTGAGCATGTACTGTATATGACTGTATGTTATTGAATGGAATTGCACGATCTTGTATGTGTGAACAATCTCGTCATATCGTTCTGTACACCATCATCACACGGATTACAACTGATGTTAAAGATACGAAAAACCCTAATTGAATGAAATCACTTATCTTGGATTTATGTGCAATATACATTAGGTCGTGAGTAACGGACTTAAACGCTAATTAACTTTAGAAGCAATAACATACAGAGCAAACCAAGGTGAGTTCACACCCTTACTAAGGCATGGGATTCCCAGGGTTGGAAATGGGATTGAAGGAATAAGGTTGAATAGATTCATACTGACACTACCACTAGACTACCATACCAGCGTCCTTGGTTGTGCAGGACACATACGTAAACCTACGTATGCTTATACTACTTACTGTCCTCGGTTGTGCAGGACACATGCGTAAAGCCCACATATGCATATGCTTCTTACTGTCCTCGGTTGTGCAGGACACATACTTACAATCTACGCATACTTATACTTACTACTATCCTCGGTTGTGAAGGATACTTACGTAAACTTACGTAAAGCTTGTATGTACTACTGTTCTCGGTTGTGAAGAACACTTATGATTATGAATCTAGTGGTTATACAACATGGGAAGCCCCCCACCTATAGAACGTACTATCGGCCCAGTAGAGCCACATGTTACAAACGAACTTACTATTACGCATTTACATTCTGTGAACTCGCTCAACTAGTTGTTGATCCTCTGTTACATGCCTTGCAGGTCGTTAGATACATGGAGCTTGCACAGGGAGGAGCTGGTCGTTGTGGGCTTGGATCGTGATTGTCTTGTTAAACACTTACGACATTTGATACTTTATTGTGATGGGTTTTAATTATACGCTTCCGCTAAACAACGATAACTTACTTATGTTTTGGAACACCTTTCATATGGAATTGGTTTGGTTTAATGGCAATTACTTTTACTATTCTATATTGTTCTATATGATTGGTGGCTTGATCCTGGTCAGTCACGCTCCCAAGCGGTGATACTCCGCAGGTGGATTTTGGGGGTGTGACAGATTGGTATCAGAGCCATTGGTTATAGAGAACTTGGTTTTAATATGGGAAAACGTTTTTATTAAAACCAGACTATAACCAGAACAGTGCTCTCAACGATCCACAACGACGCTTCGCTCCACGTGCAAGACTCAACATCCTAGGTAATAAGGTTTATGTTTATTGCCTACTTGCTAGAATTACATAGAACTTTGCTCGTGGTATGCTTAGATTACATTGCTCACTATTTGTTATTGCTTGAGAACACCTGTGTGCTTACACTCTTCTGTCATCGCACTATTCGCGAACATCTCTCACTCATGTTCTCCTTGATATCAAGATCATGAGTGGACGCGTTAACCTAACTCAAGCCCAGTTGGCGGCTTCGATCACTGAACAAGTTACCGCAGCACTCGCAACTGCCCAGGCGGGAGGTGTAACCTGCCATCACCACTTACTCTAGGATCTTTAGATCCTACTCGTACTCAAGTATGTTTACTCTTACGCACACGACAGGTCAACACGCTCAGCCACCTGTCTGCACTTTCAAGAACTTCATGGACTGTCGTCCAAGTACGTTTAGTGGCACAGAAGGAGCAGTGGGACTAATCCATTGGTTTGAGAAGCTCGAGTCAGCTATTCGAAATGTGTGGATGCCCTGAGGCTCGCCGGGTGAAGTACGCCACTGGCACTCTCGAAAGAATAGCGCTAACTTGGTGGAACGCGCAAGTACAGATTCTAGGGTTGGCAGCTGCTAACGCCACACCTTGGGAAGATTTCAAGGAACTGATCAAACGAGAATACTGCACACGCGATGACATCCACAAGTTGGAAGTGGAGCTTTATTAATTGAAGATGACGGGGTCAGAGATCGAAGCTTATACGAAATGGTCGAACGAACTGGCCATCTTGTGTCCAACCATGGTGGACCCTCCGATCAAGCGTATCGAATTATACCTCAAGGGTCTAGCCTCAGAGATTCAAAGTTATGTAACATCGGCCAACCTTGCTACTATCCAGGATGTCACTCATCTTGCTCATCGCCTCACAGATCAGGCAGTGGAACAGAACAAGCTGCCTAGACGCATTGGTGCTACTACTACTACTTCTGCTATTCCCTGTGACAACAAGAGAAGGTGGGATGGAACCTTCAGCAAGGGTTCAACTTCAGTTCAGTCTCAGGCACGGCAGCGAAAGATTGATTACTATCAGAGCACTGGTCAGCAATCTTCTGGTAGTCAAGGGTTGTAACCTCGTCTTAGTTGGTCAGACATTCTCCATCAACCTCATTCCCTAGTCCCGGGTAGTTTCGACATCGTCATTGGGATGGATTGGTTATCCCAACAGCAAATGGAGATCCTATGCAAAGAGAAGATTGTTTGTATTCCCCGTTCTGGTCAAGAACCTCTCGAAGTTCAAGGCGACAAGAGTGGTGCTGTAGTGGGCATCATCACCTTCCTTAAGGCCCAGAAGTGTTTGTGAAAGGGCCACACTGCTATGTTAGCACTTGTTACTGACGCATCATTGAGAGAGAAAAGAGTAGAGGATATTCCAGTTGTACGCGAATTTCCTCAAGTGTTCCCTGAAGATTTACCAGGTCTACCGCCTCATCGTCAAGTCGAGTTTCAAGTCGAGCTAGCTCCAGGAGCAGCACCTATAGCTCGCGCACCGTATCATTTGGCTCCAACTGAATTGGAAGAACTGTCAAAGCAACTACAGGAGCTCTTGGAAAAGGGCTTTATTTGTCCAAGCTCATCGCCTTGGGGAGCTCCAGTATTATTCATGAAAAAGAAGGATGGCACTTTCAGAATGTGCATAGACTACCGTGAACTGAACAAGGTCACAGTGAAGAACCGCTATCCTCTTCCACGTATTGACGACTTATTCGACCAGTTGCAAGGGTCGAGTTACTACTCCAAGATTGATCTAAGGTCTGGTTATCATCAGCTGAGAGTCCGGGATGAGGACGTCTCCAAGACAGCATTCAGAACTCGCTACGGTCACTACGAGTTCCTTGTTATGCCATTCGGGCTAACGAACGCGCCTGCCGTTTTCATGGATCTTATGAACAGGGTGTGCAAACCCTATCTTGACAAGTTCGACATTGTCTTCATCGACGACATTCTGATCTACTCCAAGAGTAAGGAGGAACACGAGTAGCACATGCGTCTTATCTTGGAACTTCTTCGAAAGGAATAACTGTACGCCAAGTTTTCAAATGCGACTTCTGGCTTCGTGAAGTCCACTTCTTAGGCCATGTGGTGAACAGGGATGGGATTCATGTCGATCCATCCAAGGTAGATTCGATTAGGAACTGGCCTGCACCGCGTACACCGACGGAAATACGCCAATTCTTGGGTTTGGCGGGGTACTACAGACGATTCATTAAAGACTTTTCGAAGATCGCACAGCCGCTTACGCTACTGACACAGAAAGGTGTCACCTACCGTTGGGGAGATTCCCAGGAAACTGCTTTTCAGCATTTAAAGGATAGGCTTTGCAGCGCACCTATTCTCTCACTGCCAGAGGGCACAGATGATTTTGTGGTCTATTGTGACGCATCGATATAGGGGCTTGGTTGTGTATTGATGCAGCGGGATAAAGTTATTGCCTACGCTTCGCGGCAACTCAAAGTTCATGAACGGAGTTACACGATGCACGATTTAGAGCTGGGAGCTGTTGTTTTTGCACTTAAGATATGGCGACACTACCTGTACGGTACCAAGTGCACTATTTACACCGATCATAGGAGTCTCGAGCATATCTTCAAGCAGAAGGAATTGAACATGCGTCAACGACGATGGGTCGAACTACTTAATGATTACGAATGCGACATCAAGTACCATCCAGGCAAAGCCAATGACGTGGCTGACACTCTCAGTCGGAAAGACACTTTACCTAGGCGTGTACGAGCCTTACAGCTCACTATTCAGTCTGATCTTCCTGCACAGATACGAAATGCTCAGGTGGAAGCATTGAAACCAGAAAACGTCAGGGCTGAAGCCTTACGTGGCTCAAGGCAACGATTGGAACAGAAGGAAGACGGCGCCTACTATGTAACAGGGCGTATTTGGGTACCACTATACGGCGGTTTACGAGAACTTGTGATGGATGAAGCTCATAAGTCTCGCTACTCGGTACATCCAGGTTCGGATAAAATGTACCACGATCTTCGAACTACATACTGGTGGCCCAGCACGAAGGCCCACATTGCAACTTACGTCGGAAAATGTTTGACTTATGCGAGAGTCAAGACAGAGTACCAGAAACCCTCAGGCTTACTTCAGCAACCCAGGATACCACAGTGGAAATGGGAAGAAATTTCCATGGATTTTGTTACAGGCCTGCCTAGATCCCAGCGTGGGAATGATACTATTTGGGTGAACGTTGATCGACTCACGAAGTCTGCTCATTTCTTGGCTATCAAAGAAACGGATAAGTTCTCTACATTAGCAGACATCTACTTGAAAGAAGTTGTCTCGAGGCACGGGGTGCCCACCTCTATTATTTCGGATCACGATGCACGATTCACATCAGAACTATGGCAAGCAATGCACAAAGCTTTTGGCTCTCGATTAGACATGAGCATAACATATCATCCTCAGACGGATGGGAAGTCTGAGCGAACGATCCAAACTCTTGAAGACATGATTAGGGCATGTGTTATTGATTTCGGCAGCGGCTGGGAAAAGCACCTCCCTTTGGTGGAGTTCTTATACAATAACAGTTATCACACCAGTATACAAGCCGCTCCATTCGAGGCATTGTACGGACGTAAATGTCGGTCACCTCTCTGTTGGGCAGAGGTGGGGGATAGTCAGATCACGGGTCCAGAGATTGTAGTGGACGCCACAGAAAAGATTGCACAAATACGACAACGCATGGCGGCAGCACGTGACCGTCAGAAAGCATACGCGGATAAGCGTAGGAAACCGTTGGAATTTCAGGTCGGGGACCGGGTTCTACTAAAAGTCTCACCCTGGAAGGGTGTGGTTCGTTTTGGCAAACGGGGCAAATCAAATCCGCGGTATGTCAGACCGTTCGAGATCATTGAGAAAATAGGCAAAGTGGCCTACAAGCTAAACCTACCAGCTGAACTCGGTGCAGTTCACAATGTATTTCACGTGTCGAATCTGAAGAAGTGCCTGTCAGATGAGACCCTCATAGTTCCTTTTAAGGAACTCACTATCGACGAGCGGTTGCAGTTCGTCGAGGAGCCGGTAGAAATCACGGACCGAGATGTTAAGGTCCTCAAAAGCAAGAGAATCCCTCTTGTTCGAGTTCGTTGGAACTCCCGACGTGGCCCAGAGTACACCTGGGAACGCGAAGACCAAATGAAAGAAAAGTACCCCCAGTTATTCGGAACCAATACATCCACTACTGAGACTGAAGCTACTACTGCGGAATTTCGGGACGAAATTCCAAATCAATGGGGGGATGATGTGACACCCCAGGAAAACCAGTGAACGATACAACTTACCTAGCTTCCTCAGTAACCGCATGCTAAATTTCGGGACGAAATTTCTTTCAAGTTGGGGATAATGTGAAAACTCGAATTTCCAAGATTTCTATTACGCATTTATTGCACATTTGTTGATTGTTTAATTGTTTGCTTGCACAATTAGTTGTTGTGAAACTGTAACGTCTTTGATTCAGTTAAGTATATGTGTTGATTATGAAAGATTTGTCAAATGTATGAATGTGGTGGTGAAACTGTGAACTATTTTGACATGGTGTGCTATTGTGAATTATGATACTTAGGGATGCATAGAGTAATTAGTGAAACTCTAATCATTGTTAACCCTAATCACTTTTCACTAATCATTTTCACAAAAACCAAAGCACTGTACTCTCTAATCCTCTCTACAACCATCTTCTCATCATTCTTGGATTCACAAGTTCTTTTGCATCAAGTTTGATTACCAATCCATCTAGAATCATTCAAGGTAATTGTTTATCGATTATTGTAATACTTGTAAACCTAATTGATTGTTTGATCATTATCAATTCTTGATTATATGCTCATGAAAACCCTAGTTCCTCATATAATATTCTGTGATTTTGTTTTGGATTCTGGATAATTGTGATTATGGTGATGCTTGGTTGCATGTTCGATAGATTATTCTTGTGATGATTGTTGTTGTTAAGCATAGGTTGATTGATTATTGATTATGCCGTCAAAATGTATGAAATTAGGGTTAGAAACCAAGAAACGTAACTGCTTTAATCTCAAAGAACGAATGATTGAATTGTTCTCAGAGTTTTGTGAATGAATAAGTATGCCTGAGTTTCGTAACCCTAAGGTAGCTGTCTGAGTTTTGGATTTATGTTAGTCTGAGTTTTATGAAATGCATCAAGGATCCGAATTTTATATGATGTTCATGATAGTCTGAGTTTTGTATGATGATGCATGTCCGACTTTTACATATTCAAGCTAGTCCGAATTTTTATTGAATGAAACCCTAAATGTCCGAACTTTATGAGCATGCCATGTCCGAGTTTTATGCCTTGTTTCCTTGGTCCGAGCTTTAACCCCCACCCCCCTTGTCCGACTTTTTAAAGGGGAAACCCCCCACACATGGTCCGAGTTTAGTGTTAATGGTCCGAGTTCTTGCTTTGTCATGTAGTCCGAGTTTATTCACAACCTCTTGTCCGACTTTTAATGAGATGACTTGTCTGAGTTTTATAACATCATGCATGGTCCGAATTATATGCACATGACACAAGTCCGACTTTTGGATGATGTTTGTAAGTGGTCCGACTTTTATCAAGTGCATGTTGTCCGAGTTTTAAGTAAGGGAATACCCCTTGTCCGAATTTCTTGCCATAGAAGGTTGCCGATCTTTTTACATGCACTGTTAGGTCTGATTGTGTGATTTAAAACCCAGGTTACCCTGATAGTAGGACTGAAAGTTCTAAATTTAACAATATGTTGTATGATGTCCGACCTTTGATGATATAAGACTTCAATTGAGATGCATAGACTGGATTCCATATGTGAGCATGTACTGTATATGACTGTATGCTATTGAATGGAATTGCACGATCTTGTATGTGTGAACAATCTCGTCATATCGTTCTGTACACCATCATCACACGGATTACAACTGATGTTAAAGATACGAAAAACCCTAATTGAATGAAATCACTTATCTTGGATTTATGTGCAATATACTTTAGGTCGTGAGTAACGGACTTAAACGCTAATTAACTTTAGAAGCAATAACATACCGAGCAAACCAAGGTGAGTTCACACCCTTACTAAGGCATGGGATTCCCAGGGTTGGAAATGGGATTGAAGGAATAAGGTTGAATAGATTCATACTGACACTACCACTAGACTACCATACCAGCGTCCTCGGTTGTGCAGGACACATACGTAAACCTACGTATGCTTATACTACTTACTGTCCTCGGTTGTGCAGGACACATGCGTAAAGCCCACATATGCATATGCTTCTTACTGTCCTCGGTTGTGCAGGACACATACTTATGCTACTCACTATCCTCGGTTGTGCAGGACACATACTTATGCTATTCACTGTCCTCGGTTGTGCAGGACATATACTTACAATCTACGCATACTTATACTTACTACTATCCTCGGTTGTGAAGGATACTTACGTAAACTTACGTAAAGCTTGTACGTACTACTGTTCTCGGTTGTGAAGAACACTTATGATTACGAATCTAGTGGTTATACAACATGGGAAGCCCCCCACCTATAGAACGTACTATCGGCCCAGTAGAGCCACATGTTACAAACGAACTTACTATTACGCATTTACATTCTGTGAACTCGCTCAACTAGTTGTTGATCCTCTGTTACATGCCTTGCAGGTCGTTAGATACATGGAGCTTGCACAGGGAGGAGCTGGTCGTTGGGGCTTGGATCGTGATTGTCTTGTTAAACACTTACGACATTTGATACTTTATTGTGATGGGTTTTAATTATACGCTTCCGCTAAACAACGATAACTTACTTATGTTTTGGAACACCTTTCATATGGAATTGGTTTGGTTTAATGGCAATTACTTTTACTATATATATTGTTCTATATGATTGGTGGCTTGATCCTGGTCAGTCACGCTCCCAAGCGGTGATACTCCGCAGGTGGATTTTGGGGGTGTGACAGTAATGTCTTGTGAAGAATATGTTATTTGTGTAAAACGTAATATGTCCAAACAGAAATGATTTAGATAACGCCACGGTATGTAATATCATACAAACACTTATATATAGGAAGTACCAGCGGCGTATCCACCATGTTTGTATCATATTACATACGCCACGTTACTCAAACCATTTACCCAAACCAACCACCATGTAAATTGTTCATGTATAAATCAGTTGTCAAGTGTTATTGTGTAAACCATATGGTAATGTCTATGTTCAATGTAAACCACCAAATGTGTATATCAATGTCGAAATGTTTATGTTTAATGTAGATCATGTATGGTAAGTGAAATGTATCAACTAAACCATATGTAAAATGCACAAAAACAAGGTATTGAAGTAAAACATGGTTTAAATCAAAGTTATGTTTTGTGGAACAATGCATGCTATACTGATACAAACATTTAAGCGGTATTGTGAAATATGCATACATCCAAGCCTTGAGACTGTGGCGATAAACCCTTAAACAAATTAAAGGTTTATCTAAGTTATGTATATCGAATTCGGTCATTCCTTCCACTCCAAACAAACCCAGGATTTCAGGAACGGGAGTTGTCAATTCCTATGGTACCACTACCTACTAACGAACGGCGTAGCTAATGTTAATGAATGTATTGTTCCATGTTAAACAAACCAACTGTTATACCAAAATGAAGGCATGTGATGTAAATAATTGTACTATGTATGCACACAATGTGCATAAATAGCATGAAATGCAATGTGAAACAATGTACTAAGTACGCACACAATGGGCATACATAGCATGAAATGTAATGTACAGCAATGTACTAAGTACGCACACAATGGGCATACATAGCATGAAATGTAATGTAAAGCAATGTACTAAGTACGCACACAATGGGCATACATAGCATGAAATGTAATGTAAAGCAATGTACTAAGTACGCACACAATGGGCATACATAGCATGAAATGTAATGTAAAGTAATGTACTAAGTACGCACACAATGGGCATACATAGCATGAAATGTAATGAAAACATGTACTATAATGTACTAACGAACATAGCAGGTATATGATGTGAAAACAGGGAAAGCATGAAAGTAACAAGTAGGCACATGTGTTTCACCCCAAAATAGTTTGGAAAACAGTAAAAGATGGGGTTCAATGTACTCACCTGAGATTGCTTTGAAGTTCTTGTATAATAACCAAATAATGCTAAAGATCACGGAATATCAAACGGTACCTAATAGGTAGCTATGTTAATATACCAGACCTAAATCGGAGGATCGGATAGTATGCGGGCTCGTAAACCAAACGAGTATGGAGACTCGTATAATATGGTTTAACAAAGCCTACATACTAAAATGAAACTTAACCTAAGTGCTTACGACCCGTTACGGCCCGTTTAGGTAGCTTATGCGTTTGGAACGCCTAACATCGTGACCATAAGGTATAACCTCGGAAGGTTACAGCTATGGTCACCTAATGTGTTTGGTCGAATCCTAATGATCGACCAAATGGGTCGGGTTCGAAAGTGTAAGCGATTGTTTAGATCGCTTACCTTACGACCCTATATAAGCACTATACTAAAAGTGACGAGCTAAGCATGTTAGAACATGCTTAACTAAGTTTAGAAAATAGGTTTGGCATCAAAACAAACGACTTTGATGCTCACGAGTAGTTTGGTTACAAAATACGCAAGAATGCGCATTTTGGCTGAAACTACGACTCGTCACTGAGCCTAGATAACGTGGTAATCAGTAGGTATAGTCGCCATGGACTATAACCATCGTGATCACGCTCACGTTATGAAGTTCCGATGAACTTCGTGTTGACCATAGGCTGGTCAACGCAGAAAGTCAAACAAAGTTTGACTTTAGCACTAGAAAGCGATTAAAAGAACGAAAGAACACTTACGAAGGGTCCCCGAAAGCTAATCTCGATCCAGGAGCTCAGGTATGAAGCAAAGGCCTCAACTTAGAGCTTTAGATCAGATTTTGTGGGTTTTTAACCAAAAGGGGGGGGGGGGGTATTTATAGGAAAAGTAAGACCGTTAGGATCGTTTCTTGAATATCGTGTCACGATCCAAGTCGTACACTTGTCGCAAAGTTGTGGTGGCTCAAAATGACCCTTAACTCCTGAGATTGTGAAAGGGCATTGCCCATTGGAGTGTTTGAAAGGCCAATCTTCAGCCAAAAACAAGTTTCTGCATCTGCAGGGGCCACGAGGCCCGCGTAAGGATTTGGTCAGGGCTTACGCGCCCCGCCTGGCCTTGTCTGATCTGCACCACTTGCAGAATTTACAGTTTAGGTCCCTGTCGCGTATTTAAGTCATTTTCAGCACTTCTATGGCCCGTAAAGCCAACTTTAAGGCCCTAATATGATGCCTAAACATTGTGGACATGAAACATGCTCAAAAATATTCCGGATGTTGGTTCGTTTGGCCGTACGATCGCGAGGTTCGGTTAATTACGACTGAATGCGCATAAGCGTGAAAAACGATCCAAAATGCGTGAGGAATGGATTTTTCTCACGCCAAACACTAAGGCATAATATAAGGATGCTTACATAAATTTTTGGATGTCCAGATGTATTCAGAACGTAAGTTATGCGCGAAAGTGCAAACTTGTGCACTTTTTGACACTTTTAGCCCCTGAATGATCCAAAAGTTTGTTTTAGCATACCAAACCCCTCAAAGCCTATTTCTAAGCTATGTAAAGGATATTTATGGTATGTTTAACTTATGGACATGTTCCGGAATGTTTGTTACAGCACAAATTGGCATACTTTCGCAGTTTGTCAAGTTTAGTCCCTGTAAGCGAATTAACTTGTTTTTGCCATACCAAAGCCTTCAAAACTTATTTCTAAGTTATGTAAAGGTTATTTAAGGTATGTTGAGTATATGTTGATGTTCCGGAGTATTTGTCGCATTAAACTGAGTACGTTTACGCACCAGTTTGCGTATAACTCTTTAGAAAGCGATGTAGAGTTTGAAATTGAACAAAAGTCAAAACATGAAAAATGTAAAACACAACTAAACAAACATTGGGATCAAATAACATTGTTTTATTAATAATAGAACTGTTCATAATGATTACAAGCACAAATGTTACATATATAAACTAAAGTATACTAGATTGATGATGCATGCATTATTTATGAACTTCCAAAATTTTGGCCATCTTATCTTGTGTTCAGTGTGTACGGCCCAAGCCTCCCCAAGACTACAATTCCTTTTTTCTATTATTTTCTTGGTTATCGGCTCTCAAAGGAACCCCCTACCTTATCTTTCTTCTAATTACGTATGAATGCTTGAATTATTAAAACCCTACCTAACTCCCTAAACCCTAACTTACAAACATCACACCTGCCCTCCTCTCCCTTCCCTCACATCGTTTGGCAGCAACAGCCCCCTCCACCGTCGCACACCATCTCTCCTCCCTTGCTACCCCGGTCGGCGCACCAACACCCTAGAAGTCTCGCACTCGGTAACGATGCTCGGTCTCGTATATATGTATTGTTTACGTGTTGTTGGATCTGAGTTTCCTTTTGATTGTACTTTTGTTTGTAAAATAAGATGGAAATGAATGAGTGTGCAGCGGAAATTAAGATGAACACAAACTTTGTATAAAATCAAATGAGAGTAATACTTTTAATCAAACATCTTTACACAAAGAACCGAATGATTGAATTTATTTCAAACACGATTACAGTGATGATGTATGAAAGCAAACTCCCCCTCAGCCCGAGCTCAGCAGTTTGTTCGTGCAAAGAAGACGAATGATGTGAAGAGCTAATAGAACAGTACAAAGTACTGTACTATTTATAAGCACTTGCAAACTACTGAGCATCTTTAGTTGACGTCACCATGAAAGTGACATCTAACCTCCTAACAAACTCTAACCTCTGATCTATACAGACACTGCTTGTGTTAACTACTGCTATTACATTCTATTACATAACAGACTATAGAACAACTGCTGCAACCTTCTACTGCTGTGAACCCAGCAGCACTTGTCCGGATCAGCAGTGCTTGACTCAAGGCAGTAGATTGAATCAGCAGGACTTGATGTCACACCCCCAAAATCCACCTGCGGAGTATCACCGCTTGGGAGCGTGACTGACCAGGATCGGCCACCAATCATATCGAACACAACATTTAATAATAAAAGTAGATCATGTAATTCAACACGACATGATTGATGTTCAAAACCAAACATTGTTTAAGTAGCGGAAGCAGGTAAGTAAACCCAACATAAGTAATAATGTATGAAAAGTCATAAGTGTTTAATTAAGCATTTATGATCCATGCTCCACAACGACCTGCTCCTCCCTGTGCAAGCTCCATGTATCTAACGACCTGCAAGACATGTAACAGAGGATCAACTACTAGTTGAGCGAGTTCACAGTTTATAGTTTAGTAATTGTAGTAGTATAGTAAGCCTTGTATTTGTTCGTTATGTCATGTATCGTATTAGTTCGTATCGCGGCCCTCTAGGCATGTATGCGAAGATTAAGTAAAGTTCTCAAGTATTCTAGACTAGGTATGGTTGTATCGCGGCCACCCGGCACCTGTGCGAAGTTTAGTCATATTATCGCAGCCAACCCTGGCATGTGTGCGAAGATCAGTCATATTATCGCAGCCAACCCTGGCGTGTGTGCGAAGATCAGTTCTATAAGCATCACTAGTCTAGCAGTATCTTAACCAATCACCTTCCTCACCCGAGGATCATATCACTACGTTCCATTATCTAGGGAAGTCACTGATATTCAAGCAATTGTGTTTAGTTTGCGTATTGTGTACCGGATGATATCACATAGAATGTTCACGTATGCAGGATCATACAGTTGCATTCAACTTCATACAAGCATATATTGAATCATACAGTTATAAGCAGAATGAACAGTAGCATGAGATCATATACAGAATCATACTGTTAGCTTTTACACACACCTCACTTGTAAAGTCCGGGCAATTAGTATGTAATCAGGATAACAATCATGTTTAGTATGTAATCAGGATAACAATCATGTTTAATTCACAACAACTTGACATATCAGCATAACAGAAGATTAGACAGCATTCTAGGTTAATAAATTCGGACTAAAGGGTTTACAAACTCGGACTCCCTTGTCCATTCAACAAAGTCGGACCAAGGGTTTCCCCCCCTTTAAACTCGGGCAGCCTCTACCTATAATTAAAAGGTCGGACCCATCCTCCTTCCCTAAAACTCGGTCCTTAGCCCCCACAAAAAAACTCGGACAGGAATCCCTTCTCATAATACTCGGACCTTTTGCATATTGTAGAGGTCGGACTTATGTAATACTCACAAAACTTGGACATGTATCATCCATTAATAAAAATTCGGACTCTATGTGTTTATTAAAGAGTTCGGACTAGGTTGCCTCACATAAAAGTCGGACATCCTTATGCTTTCAAAAGGTCGGCCATTACATATATATATAAAGTCGGACTCATGTTTCATTAACAAAAGTCGGACTTCATCCATTCATTAAAACTCGGACCTCGATCATTTAAAAGGTCGGACATCACAAAGCTTAAATAATTCGGACCAAGTGTGTTGTGTATGAAAGTCGGACATAGATCAACAATTAAAACTCAGACAGAAGATCAAACATACGCATGTTCACTTCATAGGGATTGTATCAGTTACGCTTTACACATTCATCAGTTACGTCCTATAGTTCATACGATCCAAACCCTACTTCTTACATTCATAGCAGAAATCAATTCAACGATTTACATCTTCATCATATCAAACGGATTAGCATTAGGCAGTCGATCAAACATACAACTGTAATCATTACATAATAAATCAGAATAATCAGGAATCAATCAAAGCTCAGAACTATCACATGGAGAATTAGGGTTTTTATGAAACACATAATCAAGAATTGATACAATCAAACAATCAATTAGGGTTCACAAGTATTACAATGATCAATGAACAATTACCTTGAATGATTCTAGAGAAAGAGAGGAATCGAAAGTGATGAATGTCTTGTGCCAATGATGGTGGTGATGATGATTGCTAGGGGATTAGAGAATACAGTGCTTTGGTTTTTGTGAAAATGATTAGTGAAAAGGGATTAGGGTTAACAATGATTAGAATTTCACTAATTACTCTATGCATCCCTAAGTATCATAATTTACAATAGCACACCATCTCAAATTAGTTCACAGTTTCACCACCACATTCATACATTTGACAAATCTTTCATAATCAACACATATACTTAACTGAATCAAAAACGTTACAGTTTCACAGCAACTAATTGTGCAAGCAAACAATTAAACAATCAATAAACGTGCAATAAATGCGTAATAGAAATCTTGGAAATTCGAGTTGTCACATTATCCCCAACTTGAAAGAAATTTCGTCCCGAAATTTAGCATGCGGTTACTGAGGAAGCTAATTTAGCATGCGGTTACTGAGGAAGCTAGGTAAGTTGTATCATTTACTGGTTTTCCTGGGGTGTCACATCATCCCCCTGTTGATTTGGAATTTCGTCCCGAAATTCCGCAGTAGTAGCTTCAGCCTCAGCAGTAGTTGCATTAGTTCCGAATAACTGGGGGTACTTTTCTTTCATCTGGTCTTCGCGTTCCCAGGTGTACTCTGGGCCACGTCGGGAGTTCCAATGAACTCGAACAAGAGGGATCCTCTTGCTTTTGAGGACCTTAACATCCCGGTCCGTGATTTCAACTGGTTCCTCGACGAACTGCAACCGCTCGTCGATAGTGAGTTCCTTAAAAGGAACTATGAGGGTCTGATCTGACAGGCACTTCTTCAGATTCGACACGTGAAATACATTGTGAACTGCACCGAGTTCAGCTGGTAGGTTTAGCTTGTAGGCCACTTTTCTTAATAATCTCAAACGGTTCGACATACCGCGGATTTAATTTGCCCCGTTTGCCAAAACGAACCACACCCTTCCAGGGTGAGACTTTTAATAAAACCCGGTCCACTACAAACTCTGGACCCGTGATCTGACTATCCCCCACCTCTGCCCAACAGAGAGGTGACCGGCATTTACGTCCGTACAATGCCTCGAATGGAGCGGCTTGTATGTTGGTGTGATAACTGTTATTATACGAAAACTCCACCAAAGGGAGATGCTTTTCCCAGCCGTTGCCAAAATCGATAACACACGCCCGAAGCATGTCTTCCAGAGTTTGAATCGTGCGCTCAGACTGCCCATCCGTCTGAGGGTGATAAGCTGTGCTCATGTCTAATCGTGAGCCGAAAGATTTGTGCATCGCTTGCCATAGCTCTGACGTGAATCGTGCATCCCGATCCGAAATGATGGAGGTGGGCACCCCGTGCCTCGAAACAACTTCTTTAAGATAAACGTCTGCGAGAGTGGAGAACTTATCCGTTTCCTTAATAGCCAGGAAGTGTGCAGACTTGGTGAGTCGATCCACGATCACCCATATAGTATCATTCCCACGCTGGGATCTGGGTAGGCCTGTAACAAAATCCATGGAAATTTCTTCCCATTTCCATTACGGTATCTTGGGCTGCTGAAGTAGGCCCGCTAGTTTCTGATACTCCACTTTGACTTTTGCACACGTCAAACACTTGCCGACGTAAGTAGCGATGTGGGCTTTCATGCTAGGCCACCAATATGTTGTACTGATGTCGTGGTACATTTTATCCGAACCTGGATGTACCGAGTAGCGAGACTTTTGAGCTTCATCCATTACCAGTTCTCGTAAACCGCCATATAGTGGGACCCAAATGCGTCCTGCTACATAGTATGCGCCGTCTTCCTTTTGTTCCATTCGTTGCCTTGAGCCGCGTAAAGCTTCAGCTTTGACGTTTTCGGGCTTAAATGCTTCCATCTGAGCAGTTCGTATTTGTGCAGGAAGACTGGACTGGATAGTAAGCTGTAGTGCTCGTACGCGTCTAGGTAGCGTGTCTTTTCGACTGAGAGCGTCAGCCACAACATTGGCTTTGCCTGGATGATACTTAATAGCGCATTCGTAATCGTTAAGCAGTTCGACCCATCGTCGTTGACGCATGTTCAATTCCTTCTGCTTGAAGATATGCTCGAGACTCCTGTGATCGGTGTAAATTGTGCACTTGGTACCGTACAGGTAGTGTCGCCATATCTTAAGCGCAAAACAACAGCTCCCAGCTCTAAATCGTGCGTCGTGTAGTTCCGTTCGTGAACCTTGAGTTGACGAGAAGCGTAAGCAATAACCTTATTCCGCTGCATCAATACACAACCAAGTCCCTGTATCGACGCGTCACAATAGACCACAAAATCATCCGTGCCCTCTGGCAATGAGAGAATAGGTGCGCTGCAAAGCTTATCCTTTAAGTACTGAAAAGCCGTTTCTTGTGTATTACCCCAACGATAGGTAACACCTTTATGTGTTAACATTGTAAGCGGTTGTGCGATCTTTGAAAAGTCTTTGATGAATCGCCTGTAGTATCCTGCCAAACCCAAGAATTGGCGTATTTCTGTTGGTGTACGCGGTGCAGGCCAGTTCCGTATCGAATCTACCTTGGATGGATCGACATGAATCCCATCGCTGTTCCCACATGGCCTAAGAAGTGGAGTTCACGAATCCAGAAGTCGCATTTTGAAAACTTGGCGTATAGTTGCTCCTTTCGAAGAAGTTCCAAGATAAGGCGTAAGTGCTGCTCGTGTTCCTCCTGACTCTTGGAGTAGATCAGAATGTCGTCGATGAAGACAATGACGAACTTGTCAAGATAGGGTTTGCACACCCTGTTCATAAGATCCATGAAAACTGCAGGCGCGTTCGTAAGCCCAAATGGCATGACTAGAAACTTGTAGTGACCGTAGCGAGTTCTGAATGCTGTCTTGGAGACGTCCTCATCCCGGACTCTCAGCTGATGATACCCTGACCTTAGATCAATCTTGGAATAGTAACTCGACCCTTGCAACTGGTCGAATAAGTCGTCAATACGAGGAAGAGGATAGCGGTTCTTCACTGTGACCTTGTTCAGTTCGCGGTAGTCTATGCACATTCTGAAAGTGCCATCCTTCTTTTTCACGAATAATACTGGAGCTCCCCAAGGCGAAGAGCTTGGACATATAAAGCCCTTATCCAAGAGCTCTTGTAGTTGCTTTGACAGTTCCTCCAGTTCAGTTGGAGCTAAAGATACGGTGCGCGAGCTATAGGTGCTGTCCCTGGAGCTAGCTCGACTTGAAACTCAACCTGACGATGAGGCGGTAGACCTGGTAAATCTTCAGGAAACACTTGGGGAAATTCGCGTACAACTGGAATATCCTCTAGTCTTTTCTCTTTCGTGGATGCATCAGTAACAAGTGCCAAAATGGCAGTATGACCCTTTCGCAAACATTTCTGAGCCTTCAAGAATGAGATGATGCCAACCACAGCACCACTCTTGTCGCCTTGAACTTTGAGAGGTTCCTTTCCCGCACGAGGAATACGAATAATTTCTCCTTGCATAGGATCTCCGCCTGCTGCTTTGATAACCAATCCATGCCGATGATGATGTCGAAACTACCCAAAACTATGGGAATAAGATCAATCGAGAAGGTCTGACCCGCTAGAACGATGCTACAACCCTTGACTACATGCGTGGCTTCTACACTCTAACCATTTGCTAGTTCTACGACATGTTTGGTGTTTAAGGGTGTTGGTGTACGTTTTAACAATTTACTCATTTTCAAAGACATATAACTCGTATCCGCACCCGAATCAAACAAAACAGTAACATAAATATCGTCGAGAAGAAACTTACCCATAACGACGTTGGGATCATTTCTGGCATCACCCTGCCCCAACACAAATGCACGACCCCTTGCTTCATTGCCGTTGTTGTTCCTACCATTGTTGTTGTTGTTGCCATTTCACTGATTGTTGTTATTGTTGCGATTCTGGTTTAACTGGGGAAAATCACGCTTGAAATGACCTTCAGCCCCACACTGAAAACATCCCCTGTTGCCCCGCTGCTGCTGTTGCTGATGCTGATACTGGTTCTGTGGAGCTGGTGGTGGGTGTTGCTGATTCTAGTTTGCAGGTCGTGAACTCCTGCAGTCTTTAGCTTCATGCCCTAACTTGAGACATCTCTGACAACGCTCCTTACGACACCGCCCGCTGTGGTGTCTGTTGCACTTATTACACAGTGGGTGAATTCCCCGATATCCACCCTGCCCCTGACTGCCAGATGATTGCTGACTCGGATTCTGGTAGTCATTTGTCTTGCGCTGCTGAGACTGAACAGAAACTGATCCCTTGCTGGAATCCCCCTCCCATTTTCTCTTGTTGTCACTGGGAGTAGCAGAAGTAGTGATAGCAGTAGTGGTAGCATTGAGACGTTTTGGCAGCTTGTTCTGATCCACTGCCTGATCCGTAATACGATGAGCAAGGCGCTGAATAGCCTGGATATTATCAAGATTAGCCGATGTCACATGGCTCTGGATCTCTGGCGCTAACCCCTTGAGATACAACTCAATGCGCTTGACTGGAGGGTCCACCATAGTTGGACACAGAACGGCCAGCTCGTTCTATCTCTTAGTATATGCTTCAATCTCTGACCCAACCATTTTCAAATGATACAGCTCGTCTTCCAGCTTGTGAATATCTTCACGAGTGTAGTATTCCCTTTTTATCAGTTCCTTGAAGTCATTCCAAGGGGTGGCGTTAGCAGCTGCCAACCCTAGGATCTGTACTTGTGCGTTCCACCATGTTAACGCGATTCCTTCCAAAGTACCAGTGGCGTACTTGACCCTGCGAGCCTCAGGGCATTCACACATTTCGAACACAGATTCTAGCTTCTCAAACCAATGGAGGAGTCCCACTGCCCCCTCGGTGCCACTGAATGTGCCTGGACGACAGTCCATGAAGTTCTTGAAAGTGCAAACGGGCTGATGAGCGTGTCGACCTATTGTGTACGAATAGGATAGGGTTAAACACAAGAGTTAATGTAGGATCTAAAGATCCTAGTGTAAGTTTAATCCGCAGGGTATACTACCTGCTTGAGCAGCTGCAAGTGCCGCAGCAACTTGTTCATTAACGAAAGCCGTCAACTGGGCTTGTGTCATGTTAATTCGTCCAGCCATGATCTTCATAGCAAAAGTGTCATAAGTTAGAGTGGTTCGCGAATAGTGCGATGATAGAAGAGAGTAAGCACGCAAGTGTTCTCAAGCAATAACAAGTAACGAGCATTGAAATCTAAGCATACTACGAGCAAAGTTCTATGCAGTTCTAGCAAGCAGGTAATAAACATAAACCTTATTACCTAGGATGTTGAGTCTTGCACGTGGAGCGAAGCGTCGTTGTGGATCGTTGAGAGCACTGTTCTGGTTATAGAACTTTGCTGAAGCAGGTAAGTAAACCCAACATAAGTAATAATGTATGAAAAGTCATAAGTGTTTAATTAAGCCTTTATGATCCATGCTCCACAACGACCTGCTCCTCCCTGTGCAAGCTCCATGTATCTAACGACCTGCAAGGCATGTAACAGAGGATCAACAACTAGTTGAGCGAGTTCACAGTTTATAGTTCAGTAATAGTAGTAGTATAGTAAGCCTTGTATTTGTTCGTTATGTCATGTATCGTATTAGTTCGTATCGCGGCCCTCTAGGCATGTATGCGAAGATTAAGTAAAGTTCTCAAGTATTCTAGACTAGGTATGGTTGTATCGCGGCCACCCGGCACCTGTGCGAAGTTTTAGTGTATAGTTCGCAGCCTTCCTAGGCATGTGTGCGAAGATTAGTCATATTATCGCAGCCAACCCTGGCATGTGTGCGAAGATCAGTCATATTATCGCAGCCAACCCTGGCGTGTGTGCGAAGATCAGTTCTATAAGCATCACTAGTCTAGCAGTATCTTAACCAATCACCTTCCTCACCTGAGGATCATATCACTACGTTCCATTATCTAGGGAAGTACAAATGAATAAATCAATCCCATTCCCACCCTGGGAACCCCATGCCTTGGCTGTGTGAACTCACCTTGGTTTGCTCGGTATGTTATTGCTTCTAGGGTTTATTAACTGTCTAAGTCCGTTACACACGACCTAGGATATGTTGCACATGATACGATGTAAGTGTTTGCATCAAATTAGGGTTTGCAGGTCACTGATATTCAAGAAATTGTGTTTAGTGTGCGTATTGTGTACCGGATGATATCACATAGAATGTTCACGTATGTAGGATCATACAGTTGCATTCAACTTCATACAAGCATATATCGAATCATACAGTTATAAGCAGAATGAACAGTAGCATGAGATCATTTACAGAATCATACTGTGAGCTTTTACACACACCTCACTTGTAAAGTCCGGACAATTAGTATGTAATCAGGATAACAATCATGTTTAGTATGTAATCAGGATAACAATCATGTTTAATTCACAACAACTTGACATATCAGCATAACAGAAGATTAGACAGCATTCTAGGTTAATAAATTCGGACTAAAGGGTTTACAAACTCGGACTCCCTTGTCCATTCAACAAAGTCGGACCAAGGGTTTCCCCCCCTTTAAACTCGGGCAGCCTCTACCTATAATTAAAAGGTCGGACCCATCCTCCTTCCCTAAAACTCGGACCTTAGCCCCCACAAAAAAACTCGGACAGGAATCCCTTCTCATAATACTCGGACCTTTTGCATATTGTAGAGGTCAGACTTATGTAATGCTCACAAAACTCGGACATGTATCGTCCATTAATAAAAATTCGGACTCTATGTGTTTATTAAAGAGTTCGGACTAGGTTGCCTCACAGAAAAGTCGGACATCCTTATGCTTTCAAAAGGTCGGCCATTACATATATATATAAAGTCGGACTCATGTTTCATTAACAAAAGTCGGACTTCATCCATTCATTAAAACTCGGACCTCGATCATTTAAAAGGTCGGACATCACAAAGCTTAAATAATTCGGACCAAGTGTGTTGTGTATGAAAGTCGGACATAGATCAACAATTAAAACTCAGACAGAAGATCAAACATACGTATGTTCACTTCATAGGGATTGTATCAGTTACGCTTTACACATTCATCAGTTACGTCCTATAGTTCATACGATCCAAACCCTACTTCTTACATTCATAGCAGAAATCAATTCAACGATTTACATCTTCATCATATCAAACGGATTGGCATTAGGCAGTCGATCAAACATACAACCATAATCATTACATAATAAATCAGAATAATCAGGAATCAATCAAAGCTCAGAACTATCACATGGAGAATTAGGGTTTTGATGAAACACATAATCAAGAATTGATACAATCAAACAATCAATTAGGGTTCACAAGTATTACAATGATCAATGAACAATTACCTTGAATGATTCTAGAGAAAGAGAGGAATCGAAAGTGATGAATGTCTTGTGCCAATGATGGTGGTGATGATGATTGCTAGGGGATTAGAGAATACAGTGCTTTGGTTTTTGTGAAAATGATTAGTGAAAAGGGATTAGGGTTAACAATGATTAGAGTTTCACTAATTAATGCATCCCTAAGTATCATAATTTACAATAGCACACCATCTCAAAATAGTTCACAGTTTCACCACCACATTCATACATTTGACAAATCTTTCATAATCAACACATATACTTAACTGAATCAAAAACGTTACAGTTTCATAGCAACTAATTGTGCAAGCAAACAATTAAACAATCAATAAATGTGCAATAAATGCGTAATAGAAATCTTGGAAATTCGAGTTGTCACACTTGAGTCTTCATCAGATCTTTAATTGAGCAGCAGTTATTGGTCAGCAGTTAGTAAGATCAGCAGATAGGAGGTCATCAGTTGTTGTAATCACTTTCAAGGGGAGAGATATGCATATCAGCATCTGCTTATTCTGAATCCACTGAGCTGACCCAGTTTTGGCTTTACATTATCTGTTCCTCTGATAGGGTTCAATCCCAACAATCTCCCCCTGGAACAGATAATGCCAAAACTCTTCATTATTGTGGATATTTTATTGCCTCATCAACAGCTCCCTTATCTGGCCTTTAAATTGCAATTCAAAGCTAAGGGCATCTGTATCTTCACCATCCCTGCTAAGTGGAAGATCAAGGAGATCCTGCAAATCTTCAAGACTCAGGCCAAGAGCTTGTTCCCTTGATATTATCTTCACTTCTCCACCAGACCTGAGCAAAGTCAATACGCGGGTCTGTTTGTCAGTTGCCCACTTTTGTATTTTTGAGCCTGGTGGGTTTTTTGGGAGATGCTTATTTGCAGAAGTATTTGGAGAGGCTGGCCGGTTCATCACTGGCTGAGCAGTGGGAGCAGAATTTTCTTGTTCAAGTTCTTCTTTCAACGTTCTTAACAGGCCTTCTTTTACAACAGCATTGCCAGTAAGAATATCTTGAACTGTTTCAGCACCTAGCTGGCTTTGACTCCTTCTTTTGTAAAAGGCAGTACCAGCTGGAGCAGTGGATCTCCTGATTTGCAGCATTGATGGTCCTTTTGAAACCGCTGCTTCAGGGTAGTCAGGTTTTTGAGGGATTTTAGGATCTTTCTTCCTTAATTCCTCCAACCTTCTGTAGGTTGACCTGAACAAATCTTCCTTCCATCTAGCTACTTGTCTTTTGGTGCCAAATTCAGCAACAACCAATTCTTTTTTCATTCTTTTCAGTTCCAACTGCTTTTCAGGTACATTCTTTTTGAACTTTGCCCAATCAGGAGGAGTGTGAGTGACTTTCCTTTTTATCATAACTTGAATTCTGGCTGATTCAGCTTCAAGCTCTGGGATAGTCCACTCTTTGTACATGTGTCTCTCTCCTTTGTATTTCTTGTAAAACATGATGCTTTCAATGTAGTCTTTCTTCAGAGTTTCAGCTGCTCTTTCAGAAATTTGTTGACTAACATTCTTTGCAAAACGTTCCAGGGAATTGACTTGTGTAAGCAGATATTGGTAGTATCTTGAAACTTCTTTGTCAGATTTCCCTTGTGAGTTTCTTTGTGAAATATCCTCTGCTTGTTTGGCCTTTATTTTCAAATATTCATCAATGTTTTTGGGCCAAGGATATCCTTTGATTGAGGGCAAACTCCTTTTGGCAGGGTCATCCTCAGTATAGAAGGATTTTATCTCTTCTCTGACAGCTTCTAGTTCAAGAGGAAACTGAACACCTGCAGGAGGTAAAGGTTTGTGCATAGGAACAGAAGAAAGTGGAACTGGTTTTGGTATATTGACAAGGGCTAAAGGTTTTGAAGATGTTTGGGATGGTGAAGTGACATCATCTTTAGGAGTTAGCCTCCTCCTCTTTATTTGAGGAGGGACTGATGATGTTTTGGATGGAAAGGTGGTTGTAGTAGCAGTGGTTTGTGATAGACTAACAGCTGTTGAAACAACTGGTGTTCCAACCACTGTTGTCTTTACAACAGATGTTTTAACATCTGCTGTCTTCTGCCTTTTGACAGGAGGTGATTGTGATTTTGGTGGTGATGGTGATAAAGCAGTAGATGAAGTGTGTGTTGAGGTGGTGTGTGTTGAAGTGGTGTGTGTTGAAATGGGAGCAGATGTTGAAACTACTGAGGTACCAACAGCAATTGATACAACAGAGGTTACAACACCATTTTTGGGAGGTGGTTTTTGAACAGACTTTGAACGCCTGACCGGAATGGATTTGGGTAGCCTTACTTTTCTAGTAGGCTTCTTCTTTTCATCAAAAAGATTTTCATCATCTCTTGACCCTGAAGTACCCTGATCCGGATAATCCACCTTAGCTTTCTTTTTGGCCTCTCTATCCCTTTTTACACAAGCAAGTGCTTCTGCAAGTGCATTTGTAGTCTCATCAATCTTCTTACTACCATCTGGCAAAGGGATCTGCTTGGTCATATTTGAATTTTCTGGTGCAAGGTAAAGACCATCAGTTATTCCCTTTCTTCTCCATTCTTGAATTTCTCCCCCTTTTTGGCATTATCTTCAGGGAGATGATCAATGAAAAATACTGGTGGAGGAGCAGTGCCAGTGGTGTGCAGGATCTGAGTTTTGAGAGCCTTTAGATCAGCCTGAGTGTCTTTGAACCTAGACTCCATAGCATTTCTCAGCTGTTGAACATGTTTTTCATGTTGTTGATCTGCCAGTTGTGCCTGATGATGGAGATAAGGTTGAAAGAGATTCCAGAGCTCATTTGTAGCAGGTGCTTGCTGTAGAGCAGGTGCTTGAGGTGGAACAACACTGGATTATACCTTTTGTACCTGTAACAACTGCTGGAGCATATTTTTGAGCTCTGCAACAGAGTTATCAAGTTTTTCAACACGATCCGTCAATTTCTGGTACTTTAAATCATCACCCAATTTAATGGGATCATCTGATTTCCCACTAACAGTGGTTTTATCAGTGGCAGATGTAGGGAATTTATTCCAAACACTAACCACTGATGCCCCTTTTTCTTGGTAATGGGGTCTTCTTCCTTCAACACTTGACAACCTTTTGATGATGCCAGTTGGATATATAAATCCACTGGTGGTTGGCAGAGGTTCTATGTAAGGAATTGCCTCCAAGGAAGTCTTATTAATGAAACCACTGCCCAACTGTAAACCTGTAGGTTCAACAGTTGTAGTGGCTGCTTCACTTGGATTACCACAAAGAGTTACTTGTAACTCGATGGGTGTAACCTCCTCAGGTTTTGTTGGTGGGTTAGCAATGGATGATACAGCAGGCCCAGTCATTTGTTGAGGTATATTCTCATTGACAGGTGATTGAGAAGGACTGGATAGTGCCTAGTTCAAGTCAATTGCATCCAACAGTAGTTGTGTTTTTGGTGGAATTGAGGATGTGATGGTGGGTCTAGAAGGCGGATTTGCTCCGGGCATTGAGCTGTGGATGATGGAGACAAGTGTATCTAGAGCATCATGATGTGGTGGCCCTTTGTGTACAACCTGTCCTTTTTGTGAAGAAGCAGGAGGAGTTATGGTTATGGGTTGAGATATTTGTACCAACTGTTGTGAGGAAGAAGCTGTGACAACTTGAATTTCCAAGATTCTTATTTCGCATTTATTGCACGTTCATGTGTTGTTTAGTTGTTTAATTCAATATAACGTTTTGATGAAATAAATCGTATTGTGTGATTGTGCATGGTTGTTTGACTAATTGTGATAGACTTGTCAATTATGTGAACCTGGTGGTGAAACTGTGAAATGCTTGTAAGATGGTATGCTTGTGTAAAATATAATTATTCAGGAGGGTGTATTGGGCAATTAGTGAAAAGTTAATTATACTTAACCCTAATCCTTCACTAAACCACACACACACACAAAAATCCAAGCACGTGGTTCACAATTCTCTGGCAATCATCACCAAATCATTGGCAAGACATCACAAGTTTGATTCCTCTCTTTCTCTAGGATCAACACAAGGTAATTGTTAATGATTGTTTGTTGACTATTGGATTGATATCAATTCTTGATTCTTATAATTCTTGCAAACCGTAGTTCTTGATATGATGGTCCTGTATTTACTGAATTGAATCTTGATTATTGTGTTATGATGAATGATTTGTTGTAAACCGATAAGATTGTTCACATAGTGATTCCTTGTAATCATCGATTGACTGCTTAGGATTTCTGTAATATGATTTAGGGTTTTGATTGTATGAAATCGTAACTGTTGTAGAACGTAACTGATTCAATCACGTTGGACTTGAATAATCGTATGTATGATTGATTTAGTTGTCTGAGTTTCTTATGCATGTAAAGATCCGAAGTTTGTATAAGTGTGTGTCTGAGTTTTATCATGCTTTAATGGTTCGAGCTTTTCATCATGAAAGCATGGTCCGAACTTTGTAAAGAACATGATGGTCCGAGCTTTATAAGAAGCATTATGTCCGAGTTCTTTGTATAATGACCGAGTTTTTGATGATTGTAAAGGGTCCGAGTTTAACCCATAACCTTGTCCGACTTTAAAAACAACAAATGGGGTCCGAGGATGCACTTGGTCCGAGCTTTCAAACTAGTCCGAATTCTTTGGTGGGTATTGCATGGTCCGAGTTTTGGGCCTTGGGCCTCTAGTCCGAGTTTTTAAACAGGAAGCCCCCACCTTTGTCCGAGTTTGGTGGGGTGCATGATGTCCGAGGTTCAAGGGGGTGTTAGTCCGAACTTTTATCATGCCCTTGAGGTCCGAGTTTTAGAATACAAAGCCTTGTGTCCGACTTTTTATATAGATTTGGTCCAAGTTTCATGTTGTGTGGACAAGAGGTCCGGCATGGTGAATGATCTATTGATCCGAGGCTATTGCATGAATTTATGATCTGAGTTTTGGTTGCCTGTTAAGTGACTAACTTGGTAGGTGTTAACTGTGTTACATTTATTAGATATGTACAGTTTATGCCGATTGTTTAGTCTGGTAAACCGAAAAGGGTGTTATTGATAAACTACGTTAGATTGTAAATCCAGTTAAGCATGTTAACTCCGTTGTGACTGTAAGGATGTTAACTTAGTAGACGTGTGACATTGCTAGTGTGTAAATCCTGTTAAGTGTGTTAAACTGGTTGTAATGCCTGATGTTAACTGTTACACACACACTTTGTGATTAACTTTGCATGCGAAACCTTACCAACATATACTGACTGTGAACACATGCATACTCTAGGCTTTGATTGATTACTTGTGAGTGCATAACCTAGCATACCGAGCAAACCAAGGTGAGTTCACACAGCCAAGGCATGGGGTTCCCAGGGTGGGAATGGGATTTGGATTACTTTGTTGTACATACTCAGTTGATAGAACCTAACGTTAAGAATACGACTAGACTAGTAACACTTATCGAACTGATCTTCGCACACCTGCCAAGGGTTGGCCGCGATATTATGACTGACTTCGCACACCTGCCTTTGGAAGGCCGCGAACTGAAATTTACTAATCTTCGCACACCTGCCTGGTAGGCCGCGATACAGGTAAACCTAGTCTAGAATACTCTGGATGAACATCCCCTAATATCTTCGCATACCTGCCTGGGAGGCCGCGATGGAAACTAATACGATACATGACATAACGAACGAACATACTACTACTCACGCTATACTATTACTGAACTGTTAACTGTGAACTCGCTCAACTAGTTTGTTGATCCTCTGTTACATGCCTAGCAGGTCGTTAGATAATTGGAGCTTGCACAAGGAGGAGCAGGTCGTTGTGGAGCATGGATCGTGGATGCCATGTTAAAACATTTAAACATTTGAACTTATGTTACACATTGGGTTTTCTTACTTATGCTTCCGCTATACTTTGAAACTATGATTATGTTTTGAACACCTATCGTATTGAATGATTGGTTTACATTTATTATACTTAATAATAATTACATGTTCGATATGATTGGTGGCTTGATCCTGGTCAGTCACGCTCCCAAGCGGTGATACTCCGCAGGTGGATTTTGGGGGTGTGACAGATTGGTATCAGAGCCATTGGTTATAGAGAACTTGGTTTTAATATGGGAAAACGTTTTTATTAAAACCAGACTATAGCCAGAACAGTGCTCTCAACGATCCACAACGACGCTTCGCTCCACGTGCAAGACTCGACATACTAGGTAATAAGGTTTATGTTTATTACCTGCTTGCTAGAACTGCATAGAAATTTGCTCGTAGTATGCTTACATTACTTTGCTCACTACTTGTTATTGCTTGAGAACACCTATGTGCTTACACTCTTCTGTCATCGCACTATTCGCGAACCTTTCTCACTTATGTTGCCTTTGATGTGAAGATCAATGGCCGGACGAATTAACATGACTCAAGCCCAGCTAGAGGCTCTCGTTCAAGCTCAAGTTGCTGCGGCACTTGCAGCTGCTCAAGCAGGTAGTATACCCTGCAGTATAGACACACACACTAGGATCTTTAGATCCTACATTAACTCTCGTATTTAACTTTGTCCTATTCGTACACAATAGGTCAACACGCGCAGCAGCCTGTCTGCACTTTCAAGAACTTCATGGACTGTCGTCCAAGTACTTTCAGTGGCACCGAGGGGGCAGTGGGACTCCTCCATTGGTATGAGAAGTTGGAATCTGTGTTTGAAATGTGTGAATGCCCTGAGGCTCGCAGGGTCAAGTACGCCACTGGCACTTTGGAAGGAATCGCGTTGACTTGGTGGAACGCGCAAGTACAGATCCTAGGGTTGGCAGCTGCTAACGCCACCCCTTGGAATGATTTCAAGGAATTGATCAAAAGGGAATACTGCACTCGTGAAGACATTCACAAGTTGGAAGATGAACTGTATCACTTGAAAATGGTTGGGTCAGAGATTGAAGCTTATACTAAGAGGTCGAACGAGCTGGCCGTTCTGTGTCCAACCATGGTGGATCCTCCATACAAGCGCATTGAGTTGTATCTCAAGGGGTTTGGCGCCAGAGATCCAGAGCCATGTGACATCGGCTAATCTTGATAATATCCAGGCCATTCAGCGCCTTGCTCATCGTATTACAGATCAGGCAGTGGACCAGAACAGGCTGCCAAAACGTGTCAAGGCTACCACTACTGCTGTCACTACTTCTGCTACTCCCAGTGACAACAAGAGAAAATGGGAGGGGGATTCCAGCAAGGGATCAGTTTCTGTACAGTCTTAGCAGCGCAAGACAAATGACTACCAGAATTCGAGTCAGCAATCATCTGGCAGTCAGGGGCAGGGTGGATATCGGGGAATTCACCCACTGTGTAATAAGTGCAACAGACACCACAGCGGAAGATGTCGCAGGGAACGTTGTCAAAGATGCCTCAAGATGGGTCATGAGGCTAAGGATTGTAGAAGCTCTCGGCCAGCAAATCAGAACCAGCAACTCCCACCGCCAGCTCCACAGAACCAGCACCAGCAGCCACAGCGTGGAAACCGGGGATGTTTCCAGTGTGGGGCTGAAGGTCACTACAAACGTGATTGCCCTCAACTGAACCAGAATCAGAATCGCAACAACAACAACCAGGGCAACGGGAACAACAACAACAATAACAACGGGGGAAACAACAACAATGGCAACGAAGCTCGTGGTCGTATGTTCGTGCTGGGTCAGGGTGACGCAAGGAACGATCCCAACGTCGTTATGGGTAAGTTTCTTCTCGACGATATCTATGTTACTGTCTTATTTGATTCGGGTGCTGATACAAGTTATATGTCATTGAAAATGAGTAAATTGTTAAAACGAACACCAACACCCCTAAACACCAAACATGTCGTAGAACTAGCAAATGGTAAAAGTGTAGAAGCCGCGCATGTAGTCAAGGGTTGTAGTATTGTTCTAGCGGGTCAGACTTTCTCGATTGATCTTATACCCATAGTTTTGGGTAGTTTCGACGTCGTCATCGGTATGGATTGGTTATCCGAACATCACGCAGAGATTTTATGCAAGGAAAAGATTATTCGTATTCCTCGCTCTAGTCAAGAACCTCTTGAAGTACAAGGCGACAAGAGTGGTGCAGTGGTTGGAATCATCTCCTTCTTGAAGGCTCAGAAATGTTTACGTAAGGGGCACACAGCCATTTTGGCTCTTGTTACTGATGCATCAGCAAAGGAAAAGAAGTTGGAGGATATTCCAGTTGTACGTGACTTCCCTCAGGTGTTTCCTGAAGATTTACCCGGTTTACCGCCTCATCGTCAGGTCGAATTTCAGATCGAGCTCGCTCCAGGAGCAACCCCCATAGCTCGAGCACCTTATCGTTTAGCTCCAACTGAACTGGAAGAACTGTTGAAGCAACTGCAAGAGCTCTTGGAAAAGGGCTTTATTCGTCCAAGCTCTTCGCCTTGGGGAGCTCCAGTGTTATTCGTGAAGAAGAAAGACGGTACGTTCAGAATGTGCATCGACTACCGTGAACTCAATAAGGTGACGGTGAAGAACCGTTATCCTCTTCCGCGCATAGATGACTTATTCGACCAGTTGCAAGGGTCGTGTTATTACTCCAAGATAGACTTGAGGTCAGGTTACCATCAGCTGAGAGTCCGGGATGAGGACGTCTCCAAAACCGCATTCAGAACTCGCTACGGTCATTACGAGTTTCTTGTCATGCCATTCGGGCTTACGAACGCGCCTGCAGTCTTCATGGATCTTATGAACAGGGTGTGCAAACCCTATCTTGACAGGTTCGTCATTGTCTTCATCGACGACATTCTGATCTACTCCAAGAGTCAGGAGGAACACGAGCAGCACTTACTTCTTATCTTGGAACTCCTTCGAAAGGAGCAACTGTACGCTAAATTTTCAAAATGTGACTTCTGGCTTCGTGAAGTCCACTTCTTAGGCCATGTGGTGAACAGGGATGGGATTCATGTTGATCCATCCAAGGTGGATTCGATCAAGAACTGGCCTGCACCACGTACACCGACGGAAATACGCCAATTCTTGGGTTTGGCGGGATATTACAGGCGATTCATTAAAGACTTTTCGAAGATCGCGCAGCCGCTTACTATGTTGACACAGAAAGGTGTTACCTACCGTTGGGGAGATTCCCAGGAGTCGGCTTTCAAGTACTTAAAGGATAGGCTTTGCAGCGCACCTATTCTCTCATTGCCAGAGGGCACAGACGATTTTGTGGTCTATTGCGACGCATCGATACAGGGGCTTGGTTGCGTATTGATGCAACGGGATAAGGTTATTTCTTACGCTTCGCGGCAACTCAAGATTCATGAACGGAACTACACGACGCACGATTTAGAGCTGGGAGCTGTTGTTTTCGCGCTTAAGATATGGCGACACTACCTGTACGGTACCAGGTGCACAATTTACACCGATCACAGGAGTCTCGAGCATATTCTTAAGCAAAAGGATTTGAACATGCGTCAACGAAGATGGGTTGAACTACTGAACGACTACGAATGCGCCATCAAGTATCATCCAGGTAAGGCCAATGTTGTGGCTGATGCCCTCAGTCAGAAAGACACTCTACCTAAGCGCGTGCGAGCGCTACAGCTTACTATCCAGTCCAGTCTTCCTTCACAGATACGAACTGCTCAGATAGAAGCATTGAAACCCGAAAACGTCAAAGCTGAAGCTTTACGCGGCTCAAGGCAACGAATGGAACAAAAGGAAGACGGTGCATACTATGTAACGGGGCGTATATGGGTCCCACTTTATGGCGGTTTACGAGAGCTTGTGATGGACGAAGCACACAAGTCTCGCTACTCGGTACATCCAGGGTCGGATAAAATGTACCACGACCTCAAAGCTACATATTGGTGGCCTGGTATGAAGGTTCACATCGCCACCTATGTTGGCAAGTGCTTGACCTGTGCAAGAGTCAAGGTTGAATATCAGAAACCAGCGGGTCTACTTCAGCAACCCAGGACACCACAGTGGAAATGGGAAGAGATTTCCATGGATTTTGTTACAGGCCTACCCAGATCCCAGCGTGGGAATGATACTATATGGGTGATCGTGGATCGACTCACCAAGTCTGCACACTTCCTGGCTATAAAGGAAACGGATAAGTTCTCCACTCTCGCAGACATCTATCTTAAAGAAGTTGTTTCGAGGCACGGGGTGCCCACCTCCATCATTTCGGATCGGGACGCACGATTCACGTCAGAGCTATGGCAAGCGATGCACAAATCTTTTGGCTCACGTTTAGACATGAGCACAGCATATCATCCTCAGACGGATGGGCAGTCTAAGCGAACGATCCAGACTCTTGAAGACATGCTTCGGGCATGTGTTATCGATTTCGGCAACGGCTGGGAAAAGCATCTCCCTTTGGTGGAGTTTTCATATAATAAGAGTTATCACACCAGCATTCAAGCCGCTCCATTCGAGGCATTGTACGGACGTAAATGCCGGTCACCTCTCTGTTGGGCAGAGGTGGGGGATAGTCAGATCACGGGTCCAGAGATTGTAGTGGATGCCACGGAAAAGATTGCACAGATACGACAACGCATGGCGGCAGCACGCGACCGTCAGAAAGCCTACGCGGATAAGCGTAGAAAACCATTGGAATTTCTGGTCGGGGACCGGGTTTTACTTAAAGTCTCACCCTGGAAAGGTGTGGTTCGATTTGGTAAATGAGGCAAACTCAATCCACGGTATGTTGGACCGTTCGAAATCACTGAAAGAATAGGCCCAGTAGCCTACAGACTGAACCTACCAGCTGAACTCGGTGTAGTTCACAATGTATTTCACGTATCGAATCTGAAGAAGTGCCTGTCAGATGAGATCCTCATAATTCCTTTTAAGGAAGTCACTATCGACGAGCGGTTGCAGTTCGTCGAGGAACCAGTTGAAATCACGGACCGGGATGTTAAGGTCCTCAAACACAAGAGAATCCCTCTTGTCCGAGTTCGTTGGAACTCCAAACGTGGCCTAGAGTACACCTGGGAACGCGAAGACCAGATGACAGAAAAGTACCCACAGTTATTCGAAAACCGTGCAACCACTACTGAGACTGAAGCTACTACTACTGAATTTCGGGACGAAATTCCAAATCAACGGGGGGATGATGTGACACCCCAGGAAAACCAGTGAACAGTACAGCTTACCTAGCTTCCTCAGTGAGTGCGTACCAAATTTCGGGACGAAATTTCTTTTAAGTTGGGGATAATGTGACAACTTGAATTTCCAAGATTCTTATTTCGCATTTATTGCACGTTCATGTGTTGTTTAGTTGTTTAATTCAATATAACGTTTTGATGAAATAAATCGTATTGTGTGATTGTGCATGGTTGTTTGACTAATTGTGATAGACTTGTCAATTATGTGAACCTGGTGGTGAAATTGTGAAATGCTTGTAAGATGGTATGCTTGTGTAAAATATAATTATTCAGGAGGGTGTATTGGGCAATTAGTGAAAAGTTAATTATACTTAACCATAATCCTTCACTAAACCACACACACACACACAAAAATCCAAGCACGTGGTTCACAATTCTCTGGCAATCATCACCAAATCATTGGCAAGACATCACAAGTTTGATTCCTCTCTTTCTCTAGGATCAACACAAGGTAATTGTTAATGATTGTTTGTTGACTATTGGATTGATATCAATTCTTGATTCTTATAATTCTTGCAAACCCTAGTTCTTGATATGATGGTCCTGTATTAACTGAATTGAATCTTGATTATTGTGTTATGATGAATGATTTGTTGTAAACCGATAAGATTGTTCACATAGTGATTCCTTGTAATCATCGATTGACTGCTTAGGATTTTTGTAATATGATTTAGCGTTTTGATTGTATGAAATCATAACTGTTGTAGAACGTAACTGATTCAATCACATTGGACTTGAATAATCGTATGTATGATTGATTTAGTTGTCTTAGTTTCTTATGCATGTAAAGGTCCGAAGTTTGTATAAGTGTGTGTCTGAGTTTTATCATGCTTTAATGGTCCGAGCTTTTCATCATGAAAGCATGGTCCGAACTTTGTAAAGAACATGATGGTCCGAGCTTTATAAGAAGCATTATATCTGAGTTCTTTGTATAATGACCGAGTTTTTGATGATTGTAAAGGGTCCGAGTTTAACCCATAACCTTGTCCGACTTTAAAAACAACAAATGGGGTCCGAGGATGCACTTGGTCCGAGCTTTCAAACTAGTCCGAATTCTTTGGTGGGTATTGCATGGTCCGAGTTTTGGGCCTTGGGCCTCTAGTCCGAGTTTTTAAACAGGAAGCCCCCACCTTTGTCCGAGTTTGGTGGGGTGCATGATGTCCGAGGTTCAAGGGGGTGTTAGTCCGAACTTTTATCATGCCCTTGAGGTCCGAGTTTTAGAATACAAAGCCTTGTGTCCGACTTTTTATATAGATTTGGTCCGAGTTTCATGTTGTGTGGACAAGAGGTCCGGCATGGTGAATGATCTATTGATCCGAGGCTATTGCATGAATATATGATCTGAGTTTTGGTTGCCTGTTAAGTGACTAACTTGGTAGGTGTTAACTGTGTTACATTTATTAGATATGTACAGTTTATGCCGATTGTTTAGTCTAGTAAACCGAAAAGCGTGTTATTGATAAACTACGTTAGATTGTAAATCCAGTTAAGCATGTTAACTCCGTTGTGACTGTAAGGATGTTAACTCAGTAGACGTGTGACATTGCTAGCGTGTAAATCCTGTTAAGTGTGTTAAATTGGTGAAGTATGTCAACTGCATGTTCTCCCTATCAAGAATGAATTGTATGAAAATGATTAACTGGTTGTAATGCCTGATGTTAAATGTTACACACACACTTTGTGATTAACTTTGCATGCGAAACCTTACCAACATATACTGACTGTGAACACATGCATACTCTAGGCTTTGATTGATTACTTGTGAGTGCATAACCTAGCATACCGAGCAAACCAAAGTGATTTCACACAGCCAAGGCATGGGGTTCCCAGGGTGGGAATGGGATTTGGATTACTTTGTTGTACATACTCAGTTGATAGAACCTAACGTTAAGAATACGACTAGACTAGTAACACTTATCGAACGGATCTTCGCACACCTGCCAAGGGTTGGCCGCGATATTATGACTGACTTCGCACACCTGCCTTTGGAAGGCCGCGAACTGAAATTTACTAATCTTCGCACACCTGCCTGGTAGGCCGCGATACAGGTAAACCTAGTCTAGAATACTCTGGATGAACATCCCCTAATATCTTCGCATACCTGCCTGGGAGGCCACGATGGAAACTAATACGATACATGACATAACGAACGAACATACTACTACTCACGCTATACTATTACTGAACTGTTAACTGTGAACTCGCTCAACTAGTTTGTTGATCCTCTGTTACATGCCTTGCAGGTCGTTAGATAATTAGAGCTTGCACAAGGAGGAGCAGGTCGTTGTGGAGCATGGATCGTGGATGCCATGTTAAAACATTTAAACATTTGAACTTATGTTACACATTGGGTTTTCTTACTTATGCTTCCGCTATACTTTGAAACTATGATTATGTTTTGAACACCTATCGTATTGAATGACTGGTTTACATTTATTATACTTAATAATTACATGTTTGATATGATTGGTGGCTTGATCCTGGTCAGTCACGCTCCCAAGCGGTGATACTCCGCAGGTGGATTTTGGGGGTGTGACAGAAGCAGCAGTGGTTTCTAGTGACGTTTGTGTTGTCACAAGCATTAACTCTGGTATCTCATCTGTCAGAGTTTCCTTTTTGATTGGTTTGGAGGGTTTTTGATTTTTCTTTTTGGATGGCCTTTTTGGTGTGGTAGGTGTGGGTTTCAAAATAGTTGTTCTGCTACTTTGATCACCTAGAGCAGTAGGCTCAGCAGCAGATACCTGAGGAGCAGTGGTAACTGCTAATGTCTGCTCAGGTACCCCTGCTTGTGTTTTGCAAGGTGCTAACATACGTGAAAATGTTTCAGATGTTAGACAGTTTATTGCAGTTATTTCACCTTGGTTTATTAGAAGCAAATCATCCTTACTGAATTTCTTTTGAAAATAATAGCTTAAAAACCTTGGAAACAGTAAAAATGATTTACTTTCAACATTATTAACCAAATCTTTAAAGATTTCCCGAGAATAGTTATAATTTTCTTCTTGAAGAATCGCATATCCCAGATTTTGAATCTTTATAGGGATTTCATTGAAAGAAGTGGTTTTGTTTGAAACACATACTAGGAGGGTATGAAATAAAAATCTTGTTGCAGGAGGAAAATAACCCTTTTCTAACGTCAATTTCGTCATCATTGTGGCTTCATACCCTCTTTCAATGAAGTCAATGTGCAACTCGTTTTTGGTGAAGGAAGTTTTACCTGCCTGGTCATCGAGTTGAAAGACTTCGGAGATGGATTGTGGTGTAATGTGAACAGCTTTACCCTTTATGGAAGATTTGATTTCAGTTGCAATGTCACCTTGTTTTTCAAGGGTTGCATTCTTCCAAAACTCCCTTTGGGTTGCCAAGTAGATGGGTGCGTCGGCGGTGAGCAAAGTTTTGTACTTCGATTTTGCCAAGATGGTGATAATGGAATCGAAAACATCTGTGGTTCCTGGTTTTGTGAGAAGACCCAGGAGATTGTGAGATTTTTTGAATGGAATGTCAGTGATGATTGCCTTTTGAGAGGCTGTTTTCGAGGATTTTGATGTGGGTTTTGCAGATGACTTCGATTTTGTCATTTTTGAAACGATTTATCGAAGGAATTTTGTGGGAGATGGAAAGAAAAACTGCTTTGAGAAGAGAATTTTTGGGAATTCAATTCGACAGTAAAACCCTGTTTGGATGGTGAGTGGGGAGTTTTATAGGAGAGAGAGTGAATGCTGACGTGGCAGCCGTTACAAAAAGTCTGACTGCTATGTACTGCCCACGTGACAACCACTGGTGAAAATGAAGGACAGTACTTTTGGTGAAAGCAACGGATGAAAGCAGTGGAAAGGGGGCAGTGGATGATTTTTACTATCAGTAGATAGCATATCAATGGATAAGACACTGCTTTTGAACAACAGTGGTTATCAAGGAATGAGAGAACAGATGTTGCCTTTCAGCAATGGACAGACTTTTTGATGTAGAGCAGACTTTTGAACAATTAGTGGTTATGGCAGACTTTTAAGGATTTTAATGAAATTTTCATTTTTAAGCTATTTTTAAGGATGGATTTTTGATTTTCTGAAAACATTTTGTTGCTTTTATTCATAGAAAACAAGATGTTGCTTGTTATTCCATGTTCAGCATCTCAATCCTAGAGACCAGACTTTCAAAAGTGGCTGTATCAAGTGCTTTTGTGAGCACATCTGCCAGCTGGTCTTTAGTTGGGACATGATGCAGAGAAATCAAACCTTTTTCATAGCAATCCTCACAAAGTGATATCTGATGTCGATGTGTTTGTGGTAGTTTGGGAAACTGGATTTTTGATGATATTTTCTGCTGCCTGGCTATCCAGCATAAGTGGTGTCTTTAAGGCAGTGATACCAAATTCCAGTAACTGATTTTGAAACCACAGGAGTTGGGCTGTATAGCTTGCAGCAGCAATGTATTCAGCCTCAGCAGTGGATGTTGAAACTGCTGCTTGCTTTTTGCTTTGCCAAGAAACTAAGCAATCACCTAGAAACTGGCACCCTCCTGAAGTGGACTTCCTTGTTGTGTGGCAACAAGCAAAGTCACTGTCTGAGAAACCTGAAAGCTTGATATTCCCATTAGCTGGATACCAGATACCAAGTGTGGGAGCACCTTTTATGTATCTGAGAATCCTTTTTACAGCAATGAGATTAGATTTTCTGGGAGCTGATTGACTTCTTACACAGACACATGTTGTAAACATGATGTCTGGTCTAGATGCAGTTAGGTACAGTAAAGACCCAATCATGCTTCTATAAAGTGTTTGGTCAATCAGCTCATCCTTTTCATCAGACATGACCAGCTTATTTGTGGCCATGGGTGTGCTGCATGGTTTACAATCATTCATATCAAATTTGGTTAAAAGTTCTTTAGCATATTTGCTTTGATGAATGAAAGTTCCATTTTGCATTTGCTGTACTTGGAGACCAAGAAAGCATTGCAGCTCACCCATTGTACTCATTTCAAACTCAGCTGTCATGAGTTCTCTAAACTCTTCACACATTTTGGTACATGTGCTTCCAAAAATAATGTCATCCACATAAATTTGGACAATCATTAAATCTTTCCCTCTCCATTTAAGAAACAGTGTTTTATCAATGGTACCTCTTTTGAAACCATTTGAGAGTAGAAAGTTGGAAAGAGTTTCATACCAGGCCCTTGGTGCTTGTTTCAGGCCATACAAGGCTTTGTTTAGCCTGTAGACATGATCAGGATAAAATGGATCCTCAAAGCCTGGAGGTTGACATACATATACCTCTTCTTGCAATGTACCATAGAGGAAAGCACTTTTGATATCCATCTGAAACACCTTCATGTTGTGGTTGACAGCAAAGGCCAGGAACAGTCTGATAGCTTCCAATCTTGCAACAGGGGCGAATGTTTCATCATAATCAATCCCCTCTTCCTGTCTGTAACCTTGAACCACAAGCCTGGCTTTGTTCTTGACAACAATGCCCCTTTCATCTGTTTTGTTCTTGAAGACCCACTTTGTGCCAATGGGACTGACCTCTTTTGGCAGTGGTACAAGCTCCCATACTTGTTGTCTCTTGAACTGTTGGAGCTACTCTTGCATGGCTTCTACCCAGCTGTTGTCTTTCAGTGCCTCTTGGTACTTGACTGGCTGATGGAGTGATAGAAAACCAGCAAAAAGACAAATGTTTTGGGTTTGGCTTCTTGTGAGCACCCCTTCATTGATGTTGCCAATGATTTGATCAGGTGGATGAGATCTCAAGAAGATTAAATCTCCTTGATATGGTATGATGGCATTTGTTGGTGAAGGCTGCAAATGTGTATCATCTGAGCTAACCACTGCTGGTGACTTTGATGACCCAGCAGTGGCTTCAAAAGGTGGTGGAATGGGTGGTAATGGAGTGGACCACTGCTGACTTTTATCCACTGTTTGAGGACTTTTGTCAGCAGTAGTTGAGGATATGGAAGCAGTGGTGGATGGGCTACATTGATCAACAACTGTTGATGCAGCAGTGGTTAAGCTTTGACAATTGTTTTGAACAACTGATGGTTTCCCTTTTGTGGCAGACCTTTGAGGGATGATGACTTCATACCCATAGTCTGGTGTTGTATCCTCTGATGGACCTGCACTGTTAGTCTTGACAGTAGTATTTTCAAAAGTGATTTTTTCAAGATCAAACAGTTCAGCAGGATTTGCTGGGATTTTCATTGATGAAAGTTCATTGAACTTTACATCCAAAGTCTCCTCCACTACCTTGGTCCGTGCATTGAACACTTTGTAGGCCTTGGCAGTGGTTGAGTATCCCAGAAAATAACCACAATCAATTTTTGCTGCAAATTTTGAAATGGAATCTTTTAAGTTCAAAATAAAGCATGGGCAGCCAAATACCTTGAAGTATGAGATCAGTGGTTTGATTTTATACAGAATTTCATAGGCAGTCTTTTTGTGCCTGGGGTTGATTAAAACTCTGTTCTGGACATAGCAAGCAGTGTTCACTGCCTCTGCCCAGAAAGTTAATGGCAAACCTGAATCTGCAAGCATGGTTCTGGCAGCCTCAATCAAAGTTCTGTTCTTTCTTTCAACAACCCCATTCTGCTCTTGTGTTCTAGGGATGCTGTACTGCCTTACAATCCCTTTCTTCACACAGAAGGCATCCAACTCCCTATTTTTAAATTCTGTGCCATTGTCACTCCTAAAGCTTTTCACTGGAAGATCAAATTGCTTTTCAACCTGTGTCACAAAGTCTTGCAAAATGCCTGCAGTTTCATTTTAGAGTGCAAAAAGAAAGTCCATGTAAACCTAGAAAAGTCATCAACTATAACTAAACAATATCTTTTCTTTTTGAGACTCATGACTTGAACTGGGCCAAACAAATCCATGTGCAGCATTTGCAAGCACTGGGTTGTTTTGGACTCCTCAATGGACTTGTAGGAACTTTTATGTTGTTTTCCTTTTAAACAGGAAATGCAATGTTCAGGACATGAAAACAATTTTTGTGGTAGGCCTCTCACCAAACCATTTTTTGAAATTTCTGTTATTGTCTGAAGATTTGTGTGTCCCAGTCTTTTGTGCCAAAGTACTGTCTCTTTGTTAGAGGCAGCTGAGAACAGACAGGCATCAGCTCTGGGACACTCTTTAGACATGTCAACACATAAACATTGCCACTTCTTTGAGCAACAAGTTTGGTTTGACCATTTTTAATTATTGCTTCAATCTTTTTGACCATTTCTGGTCCAACAATCCAACAACAGTCTTTTGTGAAGGATGACCCAAACCCTTTGTCACTCATTTGAGACACACTCAGAAGGTTGAATTTTAGATTGTCTATTAGATTGACATTTTCAAATTTTACATTGCCAGATTGCACTGTTCCAGACCCCAGAACTTTCCCTTTACTATTATTTCCAAAGGATATATCACCCCCACCATGGATTTTAAAGTCTTTGAGGAGGGCTTTACATCCTGTCATGTGCCTGGAGCCTCCACTATCTACATACCATAGACTATCAAAGCATGCAGAAGCTCCCTGCACATGAAGTAAAAGGATTAGTTCATTAAGGACTCCAAAGCCAACAGGGCTTTGGATGGCGTCTCAACAGTGTCTGGTATGGATGCAGTGTGATGGGCAGTGGTTAAGTCAGGGGTTTGGACAGTTTTAGTACTGTTTCTTGCTAACCACTGTTGGGGGTCTTGCCCAATCAACTGCTGGTAACCGAAAGGATGCCTATTCACTCTGGGTTTAGAGGGCTTTTTGTAGACCTCATAAACATGTGGAATCCTTTGGTAAGACTGTTTTTCCTTGCCCTTTCTGAATTGATTGGCAGGAGGTGCATCAGTAACCTGAACATCTATTTTGACAGATGTTTGGTTCAGCTGTTTTGTGACAGCTGTTTGAACTGGCACAAACAGTGGTTGTTTCTTTGTGAACTTGACAGATGGTGAAGGTGCTGATGAACTCAAGGATGTTTTAGCCATGTACTCATTCTTCTTTTCGTTGAAGTTTTTGAGGTACACACATGCCTGAGTTTTATGGTTTGTTTTACCACAAACACTGCAACTTTCAGCAGAAGTAGTGACACTTGTTTTGGTTAAGTCATAAGCTTTTAGATGGAAACAATCTTTTGTTAGATGGTTCCTCTTCTCACAGAATTCACAAAACAAGTTATCAATTTTCTCTTTCTTCTTCTCTTTTCAGACTCCTTTGTAGCAGAGGTTTTGACCACTGCTGGAATGTCCTTAAGAGGAATGACTTTAGCTTTTGGAGCCTTAACACCATCAGTTGATGTAAAGTCCATTGGCTTGAAATTTTCAAGGATATCACACTCATCAGACCATCTTGGTTTAAATTGATGATTTTCAATCTCCTCAAATGCAGAGGGACACACTTGTCTGTCAAGTGTGATTTTGTTACCAAGTTTGTCAGTGATTTTCACTTCTTGGCCATCCTTGTTTGTTGGGATGAACTCAGTAGTTTCATCAGTGGTTGAAACAAATTTTCCAAAAGCAGTGTTTTCATCATCATGTTTTCTATAACCAACCCCAAATTTTACATTGCTTTTTATCTGTTTCTCAAGCATAACCTCAAACCCTTTGCATGATTCCACCCATTTTTCACAAGTGATCTGGGTGGATTCTAACTCCTTTTTGCAAACTTGGTATTTTTCTACCATAGTTTGGAGTTGGGTTTTGGTTATGCTTTGCTCTTCTTTCAAACTACTAATCTATTTTTCCTTTTCAGTCAACTTGTTTTTAAGTTCTTTTAAAGATCTTTCAAATTTGACTTCATCAGTTAAGATTTTGTTCCTAAGGTTTTCATTCACCTCTTTGATGTTGGCAAAAGCAACAATGCAATTGTCAGAACATAGTTTTTCTAGAACTTGAGGTGATACCTTGGCAGCAGCCATCATTGCACAATCACATTTAGGATTCTCTTCCTCATCAGCTTTCTCTTCTTCCTCACCAGCCTTTTCATCTTTCTTGTCTTCTTCAGACCATAGATCTATCATTGGTTCAATCAGGGCACCTGAACTTTCTCCCAGCAGTATTTCATCAGTCACAGCAGTAACCACTGCTTCAGTCACCTCTTCCACTGTTTCAACCTTCAGTTGTTCCTCCTCAGATTCAACCCCCTTCTGTATTGACTCTAATGCCATCAAACAAAATTCATTATGAGAAGAATCATTTGAAGCATATAGTGCAAAATTTTCATCATTAAGATTTTCAGGCATACTACTCCAGTCAACAAACTCTTGACTAAAGAAACTTTGTTGTTCAGGTTGTGTAACTACTGGAGCAGTAGTTTGAGGTGCAGATTGCACTTGTGCCTGGGGAGCAGGGGTTTGAACAAATTGGATCTGTGGAGCAGCTGTTTGGACATAATGCACTGGCATAGGGGCAACAGCATAGTGAGCAGTGTTCACATGTGCTGCTGGGGCATATTGGGCATAGTGCACAGTGTTTTGAGTTTGAGGTCTAGGATTTGAACTAGGGTGAGTAACTATGGGACCAGTTGTTTGACTCCTACATTCCCTAGCAAAGTGTCCCAACCTGTTACACTTGTAACACTTGATTTTCGATTTATCCAACCCAACCCTTAGGTTCCCATGAAGACCTGGAAATTTTCTCCCAGTTCTCTTATAAAACTTGCTAGTTCTAACACTTAGCAAGGCCAGTTGGTGCAGGATGTCCATTTCTTCTAGGTCAGTGGGATCGAAATGCTGTAAATCATTGAGCTCAAAGCTTAAATTGTCTGACATCTGGTTTTCATTTGCAGTGAATGCATAACCTGTAGAGTGAGGATCAGGGTTGTTGAAGTTTGCACCAGCAGTTATGTAAATGAAGTGATCATAACCCTGATCCTTACCACTACCACCAGATTCTTCTTGACCCAGAAGAGCAGTGTTACCGAATGAATAATCATCAATGGTTTTCCCTGACCCTTGTAACTTCCTTTTCTGGTTCAACTCCCTCTCAAAGGTCAGGAGTCGACCATGGAGTTGGGTCAAGGTCAGATCTTTGAACTCAGGTGCAGTTCTGGTGACAATAGCTATTGTGTCCCATTTTTCTGGCAGTGATCTGAGGAACCTGCTATTTTGAGTCGAGTTTGAAAACGTGACCTTAACAAGCCTCAGTTCACTGATGAGACAACTGAAACGCTCACATTGTTGAGTCAGTGATTCACCTTTAACATGACAAAATGTTTCATACTGTTGGTTCAGGATTTCCCTATTGTTTTCTATGACATCTTCGGTACCTCCAAACTATTCCTTAAGTGCGTCCCACAACTCTTTGGCACTGTTACAATGTAACAGTCCAGCATATATTTCGTTGGGGAGCGCTGATGCAACAATACTAAATGCTTTAGCATCTAGTTCAAATTTTTGATAATCCGTTTCAGTATAATTTTCAACAGGTTTAGGAACAAATTTTTTAGCATCTTCAGCGCTTGGCAATGTAGGAACATGAGGACCAAAGATAACAGACTTCCAACAACCTGTGCTTTGTTGAGCAAGGATGTGACCCATCCTCCTCTGCCAGATGTTGTACTCATTTCTTTTTAGCATAGGTGGTTTAAAGAGCGAGCCAATGTTGTTTTTATCATCCTGAGATTGTGACGTCATTCTTGTTGTTTTACAGGTACTGAAAAATAAACTATAATGGTGATTAATCCTTACTCTGTTTTTCAACGACGAACAAACAATCAGTATCAACTATTTTGAGCTGAACTATTTACGTCAGAATGATTGTTAAATCAAATTTGACTGTTCTAGCTCTGATACCAATTGTTGGATCTGAGTTTCCTTTTGATTGTACTTTTGTTTGTAAAATAAGATGGAAATGAATGAGTGTGCAGCGGAAATTAAGATGAACACAAACTTTGTATACAATCAAATGAGAGTAATACTTTTAATCAAACATCTTTACACAAAGAACCGATTGATTGAATTTATTTCAAACACGATTACAATGATGATGTATGAAAGCAAACTCCCCCTCAGCCCGAGCTCAGTAGTTTGTTCGTGCAAAGAAGATGAATGATGTGAAGAGCTAATAGAACAGTACAAAGTACTGTACTATTTATAAGCACTTGCAAACTACTAAGCATCTTTAGCTGACGTCACCATGAAAGTGACATCTAACCTCCTAACAAACTCTAACCTCTGATCTATACAGACACTGCTTGTGTTAACTGTAGGATCGATTTTCGACCTAAACGAGTCGTTTGGAAGAGCTCAACTCCGTTTCAGAGGCGGAAACAAAGAAACGGATGCGTACACAGCTAGATTCACACTTTAAACCTCTTGTAGATTGATTTCACAACGTTTAGATTACAAGGAAAAACCGGCAATACCTCGGTATCAATTCTGAAAAAAATGTTATCACATTTTGACTTTCCAATTCTTTAGCGTGTTGTGATAGTCCACTGATGTACTATCATTTCCTCTTTATGCAACAAAAACTCTTTTTTGATTTTATCATGTTTTTGACTTTTTCAAGTTTTCTGATGTTTTTGGATTTTCTCTAAAAATTCTTACTCCCCCTAAAATTCAAATACATCTAATGAAAATTGAAAACAAACTATACAGAACATGACAACTGATATCAAACCACTTCAATTCGCCATTCACTAGGCATAAACAATCAGAACTCCCCCTATCAACAAACTATTTTCCCATTTAGATTTCAAAACACTTAAGTTTGTTTTAATCAAAATGGTTTTTCCGGAAAATAAGTTTGATTGATTTTACCACTTGTAGGTTATCATTTGTAAGAATATCCAACAAATGTTCGGGGTTGTGGTTCATCATCTTGTCTTTCGACCAATGTAGGAAAATACAAGTACAACTTAATGTCCTTGATTTACCATTTGCATTTCAGAAACCTCTGTACCAATTGTAAGAAATACACAAACAAACTGTCACACCCCCAAAATCCACCTGCGGAGTATCACCGCTTGGGAGCGTGACTGACCAGGATCAAGCCACCAATCATATCGAACATGTAATTAATACCAAATATAATAAATGTAAACCAGTCATTCAATATGATAGGTGTTCAAACATAATCATAGTTTTAAAGTATAGCGGAAGCATAAGTACGAAAACCCAAATGTGTAACATAAGTTCAATAAGTTTCAAAACATAATCCATGCTCCACAACGACCTGCTCCTCCCTGTGCAAGCTCCATAAGTATCTAACGACCTGCAAGGCATGTAACAGAGGATCAACAACTAGTTGAGCGAGTTCACAGTTAACAGTTCAGTAATAGTACAGTGTGAGTAGTAGTATGTTCATTCGTTATGTCATGTATCGTATTAGTTTCCATCGCGGCCTCCCAGGCAGGTATGCGAAAATATTAGGGGATGTTCATCCCGAGTATTCTAGACTAGGTTTACCTGTATCGCGGCCTACCAGGCAGGTGTGCGAAGGTTAGTAAATTACAGTTCGCGGCCTTCCAAAGGCAGGTGTGCGAAGTCAGTCATAATATCGCGGCCAACCCTTGGCAGGTGTGCGAAGATCAGTTCAATAAGTGTTACTAGTCTAGTCGTAGTTAAATCAGCGGAGTATGTACCATAGTTCATCAAATCACATCACTACGTTCCATTATAGATAAGTACCAGTAAATAATCAAATCCCATTCCCACCCTGGGAACCCCATGCCTTGGCTGTGTGAACTCACCTTGGTTTGCTCGGTATGTTATTGCTTCTAGGGTTTATTAATCTCTAAGTCCGTTACACACGACCTAGGATATATTGCACATGATTCATTCAATTAGGGTTTACAATCCTCGATATTCAAGCATTGGTGCTTTGTGTGTTTATTGTGTACACGATAATATTACATAAAATGGTCACACATGCAGGATCATACCGTTGCATTCAATATCATACAATCATTCACATAGAATCATACATCATGTAAGCAGTCAATCCTATTCACGTAATTCATGCATAGCGTCCCTGATTTCACGGTTTAATCTTACGTGTATATTAATCCAGTGGCCACTGTTAACACGCTTTATGCATTTAACAGTGTAAATATCTTCACATGTTTAACGAAGTCAGGGAATCAAAGTATCATACACAGCTTAACAGGATTAGCATAATATATCATGCAGCTCGTTGTTTCAAACTGATCATTACACAACATCAGACAATTTCGCATCATCAGGCAATCATACAACATCAGACAGTTACACAACATCAGACAAGTGTGGGGGGGGGCTTCCCCTGTTTGAAAGTCGGACCACTAATAAACTTATAAAACCCTGGTTAAATGTAATATAAACTCGGACCTAAGGTCCCTTTACACAAACTCGGACATGGTGAGTTTTTATCACAAATTCGGACATAACAAACATGTCATGAAACTCGGACTAGGAGCTGCCATGCTAAACTCGGACATGGGAGGGATCCCTTTCACAAAGTCGGACCCAAGGGGGGTGGGGTTCTAAGCTTAAACTCGGACAACAGGGTGGGGGCTTCATAAGGTCGGACTAAAGGAACAAGGCCCTAAACTCGGACCTCTTGTGATCATTACAAAGGTCGGGCTAGGTTATGTGTAAAGATCGGACAATGAATCACATGAAGAAGATCGGACCTTGTGCTTTTAAGAAACTCGGACATGTTTATGTTTGTATATAAAGCTTGGAAATTCTATTATACATGAAACTCAGACATGTTCATATGTACAAAAACTCGGACACACTTCATGTTTAAAGGTCGGGCCATAAGTGTTTATTAAAAAGCTCGGACCTAAACCCCCTTAACTACTTCGGCCAATTTTAATCCAATACAAACTCGGACTAATGAGCATCACTTGAATTTCGGACTATTGAGCAGGTAAGCAAAACTCAGACAAAGATAATAACGCAGACTAACAATAGCGTGAATTCCAATATAGAAAAGAATCATATCAGTTACATTTCTTGTTTTCATACGAATAGAAAACCCTAATTACAAACACTAGCAACCATTGCAATCCAATTATCAATCACAATTCTAGCATATCCTGTATCTTGACAATAATCAACCCATTACACAACTAATCATCATCATATTTCAATAATCAGAATCAATTAAACCAAGAATAGCATAAGAAGAACTAGGGTTTACACATACTACAAGAATCAAGAATAGATGACAATCAAACAATCAATAAACAATGATTAAACAATTACCTTGATTGATTCTAAATGGATTGAAGGATCAAACTTTGATGCAAAAGACTTGTGAATCCTAGAATGGTGAAAAGATGGTTGTGGAGAGGATTAGGGAATTTGAGAGTACGTGTTTTGGTTTCTTGTGAATGATTAGAGAATGATTAGGGTAGGAGATTAGGGTTAAAAATCTCTAGAATTTCATTAATTACCCTCTACCTCCCTAAGTATCATATATTACACATGTACACCATCCCATAACAATTTCATAATTTCACCACCAAATTCATATATTTACCAACTTCACAATTAACAAACAACCATGCACAATCAAAACATATATAATTCCATGGCAATCAATTGTGCAAATAAACGACTTGTCAATACATGAACGTGCAATAAATGCGAAATAGAATCTTGGAAATTCGAGTTGTCACACAAACCTCTTTACCGTTTGAATGACGTTACCGAATACAACTCTAAGAAAGATGCCGATTCATGCTCCATGCTTACCAACCTGGGAGCTCCGGCAAGTCCTGAGACTTACTGTTCAAAATATGTACCATCCCAGTCACAAACCAGGGATGGTTCAACCTTTTCTTTCTTTGTTTTCTTCTCATAAAATTCCTTAACCCCTTCGACTTTTCTATCAATCATCTTGCCAAAAATGTGTTTTACACTGGGGTTAAAGACCTTTTCAGCATCAAATTCCTGTTCATCATGATAAAATTGGTTAGAAATCTCAACTTTACCAATTTTCTTTTTATAATTTTCAGCACTAAGTGATGGAAACTCATCATCACTAACACTCGGAACTGAGTTCTCAACTTTTTCATCAGCTTCACATTTTGATACAACCTGTGGCTCAACTGACTTTGTGGAATCAGTTTCATCGCCTGAAGATAGCTCCTCTGATTTCGACCTATCAGAATCATTGCTAGAGCTTTCACTACCCTTCTTCACAACCCATTTCTGGTTTTTAGATTTGGCTCTCTTCTTGTAAAACCTGTTTGAACTCTCACCAATTTCAAAAATAGAATCTTTGAACAATTTTGTTCTATCAAGTGGTGATTCGAACGCAAACACTTTTTCTGAGATTTTGCGAAAAAACTCCCTGTTTTGATTGTATCGCCTGAGAACAATCTTTGGCGATATGTCCAACGTTGTTGCACTTGAAACAAGTTCTCGAGTCTTTCTTTAGTTCAGCTTGTTTCTTCTTCCAAAATTCACTGTTCTTTTCCCTCCAGAAACTTGTCTTTTCTTCTTCATCAGTTGATGTACCTGAAACAAAGGACATTTTGGATTTAAAATCACGAACATATTTTTCATTTTTCTGTTTTTCTGTAGGAGTAAAACCTAATCCTTTCTTTTTGAAATTACCGCTATGGTTTGATCTCTTTTGGAAATCTGAACCACAACCGTAATTCTTTTTCTTGTTTAATCTCTGTTGTACTCTTGAGGTGTATTTTTTTAGGTTTTTCATTAAAACATAAGTCTTTAATTTCTGAAATATTAATTTCTGTGATTTTGAAAACTTTGTTTATCAATTCAGTTTTGACACCCCTTAATGGAAATTCCTCATCAGAATATAATTTGTCCGAATTCTTCAAAGTATAAGCAACTTTAAACAATCCATCATCCAAATTAGATTTTGATAGCAGGAATTTTCTATCATAAACCAATTTTCCCTGTTTTTCTGTTTGACTCGGCGCTTTTGACTCAGATTTCGACTCTGACGCTGACTCCGACTTTGACTCTTCACTGTCATCACTATCTAACACATGATCCACGACTTTCTTCATCAATTGAGACTGTTGATCAGTGTCAGATGATGTAAACACAACATCAATACTTTCTGGAAGATTGACCGATGACTCTGACTCCCACTGTAAATTTGTAGCTTTTTTGACTCTTTCATCGTTAGGATGTCTAGGCAAATATCCATTTTCCAGTGGAGGTGGACATCTGTTATAACTGACACTTTTCTTCTTACCAGATGAAGCCTTTTCAGTATCCTTTTTCTTGTCACTCTTCCTCTTGTCAGCAATCTTTTCTTCAATACTGACTTCAGCTGCTTTTTCTTCAGTTACCTCATCCTCTTCCCAGACCTTCATGCTCTCAACAGTCGAATAAATCCTGTCAATCACATAGGAAGTACATGAGTAACTTTTCAATAAACGATTTACTCTCTCTGTTTCGATTCTTTGCAGCTCAAGCTTCTGTTCTAAAGCAGCACATTTTTCAATGTAATTGTTTACAACTTTTTGTTTTGTCATAAATGCTCCCTGAAGAGTCTTCATTGCTACAGCTTGCTCTTCACTAGTTTGATTGTACTGATTCATTGCCTTGTTCAGCACATCATAAGACTCCTTCAGTCTGTTTAAGTTGTTAATCAACGTGCTGTTCTGCCTTTTCACAATCTCACAATTTTCACACTTTACTGGAACTTCTTTTGCATCAACTTGTTCTTCAACTTTAAACTTAGGCACTTCTGTCATTTTTTGCCTTCTTACCACCGGCACTTCTTCATCATCACTACTCACCGGCGTTTTGATCTTTCTTTTTCTTCTCCTTCTTGATTTTTTCGTCTTCGTTATCACTCTCAGCAAGCAACTTCATATCTTCTCTGTATTTTCTCGCCCAATACTCTGTATCATCATCACTATCATCTACAATCTTTGCTGTAAATGCAGTGTAAGCTGTAGTTTGATCAGGAACATAATCATCCCAAGTGAACTTTGCCCAGCTAAAACCTTCTGCAAGCTTTTCATCTTCTTGATCAATCAAACAAGCTTTTCCATTTTCTGGTATGTAGTTATCCCAGGTAAATGATTGCTTTTGATTTGGATTAACCACACAAGCTCTTCTTCCGGTATCTTCAATCACATCTCTTCCATGTGCAGTCTGAGCTTGATGTTTTTGTTGTTGAGATGATTGACCAACTTGGTGATAAATGGCTTTGCGATAGTAATCGTTGTTGTTGTTGAACAGATTTTGAGCTCCACTTGCTTCTCGGTTTGTGCACTCCCTCTTGAAGTGTCCTTTTTCCCTGCACCGAAAACAAGTGACTTTAGATTTATCAAAACCTAAAGTAGAAACGTTCGCATCACGAAGATCATCTCTCCCCGTGATTTGTTTGAACTTCTCAGCTCTCCGTAAAACACTAGCCAGACACCACTTTATGTCCATCACCTCCATCTCTTCAGCATCTATCTGGTCGTAGTCTTCTTTGGTTAGCATTGGGTTGCCAATACGACCTGCAACAAAACAAGTGTAAGATTCCAAAACCATTCCTAATAAAGACATTTGGTTTTTGGCAATTTCTTCAGAATAATCTTGATCATTTTCAAGATTCAATACAATGTTGCATTGTAATTTTCTCCCGTTTTTAGTTGCAGAGATGTTCGGATCAAATGATGGAAATGAAGTAAAACTGGTCTTGCTGCTTGATCCAGATGATGGACTTTCAGATAAGCTCTTGGCACTCATACCAGTAACAATCTTTGGGGATGAATTCGACGATTTCTCGTTTACCCCAGCTTTATAATATAACCCGATATCTTGTTCACCATCGAAGTCTTTCATTCTAATCACTTTCCTCTGTTCCATTTCTTGAGCTTCGATCTTTTCGCTGAACTTACTGAGCGTCAGGTTGCTAAAACCTTTCTTGTTTCTGAGCATCATCAAGTATGTGCCCCAACTATCATATGGCAAAGCATCAGCAAGTTTGTCGATCAACTCTTCATTACTCTTTTCAATACTTAACCTTTTCATATTCGCAAGCAGATTACAATAACGTTCAATAATCTCTCTCGTACTCTCATTTTTCAACCCACGAAAAAGATCAAATTCTTTCTTTAGAAGCGACTTCTTGCTTTTAACCATCTCTTCACTTCCCCTAAACTTCGAACGTAACGCTTTCCAGATTGAGTAAGACGTTCCATTGTGTTGTAGAAGAACCATGATGTCTTCCTTCACTGCCTGCTGTAGAAGACTAAGCATCATTTTCTCATTTTTATACTTTTTCCTCTCATCATCTTTAAGATCTTTAATTGGAACTGGTTCTTCATCATCGTTCAATGGTCTAATATACTTTGTTTCTACGCATTCCCAAGCGTCAAGATAATTCGCTTGCACCCAATTCTCAAACCGACCTTCCCAACCTTTGTATTCTTCGATGTTCATTAACTTGGGAGGTTTTTGCATCGTTCCGGTTTCGTTTTCGAGCATTGTGGTTTGAACAGCAGTGATTGTGGTACTCGGAGTAGCGAATGCGTTGTAAAAAATCAGAATCCATGCTTCAAGAATCAGATGATATTTCGGGAAATACCTAAAAATCTCGATTTCTCCCAAACGGCTAGGAGTTTCGATCTGAAACTTGGTAGGGTTTTAGATCAGGTAAAGGCGCATAACATATCCAAAAATCAGCCAAAACGGACCGTGAAATCTTGGTCTGACGTAAGAAAGAAGGTGTAGAAGAAGAAAATTGATGAAAAACGAGCTGTATATGCGAGATCTCCTCCTCCTTGGCTCTGATACCAATTGTAGGATCGATTTCCGACCTAAGCGAGTCGTTTGGAAGAGCTCAACTCCGTTTCAGAGGCGGAAACAAAGAAACGGATGCGTACACAGCTAGATTCACACTTTAAACCTCTTGTAGATTGATTTCACAACGTTTAGATTACAAGGAAAAACCGGCAATACCTCGGTATCAATTCTGAAAAAAATGTTACAAATGAAATGAACAATGAACCTATTTATAGTAGTTTGGAACCGCTCGAAATACATTGCCACAAAAGCGATTCAACTAAAATACCGTATAAGTGATCCGACATAACGACCATAAAAGCGATTTGACATGCTGACCATATAAGCGAACTGACAAGTTGTTAAAAAAGCGATCCCACCTTTTGACCTTGACATATCATCGAACCCTTCAATGTTGACTGTTCAAGAACCTTTTGACCTCTTGTGAACTCCTCTCATTGGGCCTTAAAATGGTGTAAGCTCATTGGACCACCCAAGGGTCCAATCACAACCAAGTAACATATGATCTTTGTCGTTTGTATACTTTCAATTCTTGATGTAACTTATAAATGGCCAATATCATATTGTAGATTCATGACATCACTTGTGATGTCACTTTGGGTGATGTCACTCGTGATGTCATGTCTGATTGGATCCGCAACGAGAACGAGACTCGACATTAGACGTAGTCGACAGATGACTGCACCAACATTAACTACTGCTATTACATTCTATTACATAACAAACTATAGAACAACTGCTGCAACCTTCTACTGTTGTGAACCCAGCAGCACTTGTCTGGATCAGCAGTGCTTGACTCAAGGCAGTAGATTGAATCAGCAGGACTTGAGTCTTCATCAGATCTTTAATTGCGCAGCAGTTATTGGTCAGCAGTTAGTAAGATCAGCAGATAGGAGGTCTTCAGTTGTTGTAATCACTTTCAAGGGGAGAGATATGCATATCAGCATCTACTTATTCTGAATCCACTGAGCTGACCCAGTTTTGGCTTTACATTATCTGTTCCTCTGATAGGGTTCAATCCCAACACGTGTATATATGTGTAAGATTTGGCTGTGGTAAACGTGTATGGGATTTAGGGAATCGGGTTGGGTTACGTAAGTGTGTACATGTTGTCGATGATGAGTACGATTGTTGCATGATCTCGTTAGTATACATGATGATATAGTTATTGACATGGTGATGGTTGTCGGCTTTTGGTATGTGTATATATGTATAAATCAGCCCAAAAATTTAGTACATAAATGCGTATACTTATGTGAAATCGGATGATCTTGTACATTAGTTGTATGTATGTGGTAATATATTATATATAGGCTGGATCATGGTTTGATATTGTTAATGATATGGAGGTCTTTGCATGATAAATTTGATGTACCAATGATGGTAACTTGCTGTAGATGTTTTTAATTCGTTTTGGAAGTCTAAGTATGTGTTTAAGTCGATAGAAACTCGTTTTATGTCGTTAAAAGTTGAAAACAGAATCTGTCCAACTATTTCAGCCAACTTCAGTTGGATGTAACGGGACCATGTCACACCCCGACCACGTTAAAACAACAAACCGTGGCGGAAACGTCGGGGAGTGTTGTAACAGAATCACTGTTTCAAAACACACGGAATATTGAAGTTTTGTTTTATTAAACATTATACGTTTATATCGTCTTGAAATCTAACAAACAAGTTAAACATAGTCTATCATTGTTATTAAGTCACTAAGGCCTCGTCCCGTCCTATATGAGTGTGCATTCTAGCAATCGACATCAATCAACAATACCTGAAACATATGTGAAAACAAAGTCAGCAAAGAAATGCTGGCGAGTACATAGGTTTTATGAGAGTGTCGGATTCATGGCTAGTTTATATGTTGCAGTACCTTATTAGACTACAAGAGTCAAAATACAAACCTTGTTTTGAAAAATGTATTGCAACATAAATAACCAACTCAAATCAAATGGGTTATAGTTTGTTATAAAATCTCGTAGCCATGATTCTTAACCCAAAACATTTGTTTTAGTAAAATAATTTGGAAACATCTCGTAAAAGCTCGTTAATAAAACTCGTATGGTTTATATCATTTCAAAAACCTCGTTGTGTGACATCGTTTTAAAATCGTTTCCCCAGTGAACTAAATAATGACACAAAATGTAGTATGATAAGAGCATTTATATATAAGATGTACCAGCGGCGTATCTACCATGCTTCTATCATACTACACCTGTCCCATGATTTATTCACATCCCAAAACCAATCGTTTAACCAAACCGTTTATCTCGTTTAATTTGTTTCAAATCGTGTAACTCATCCCAAAATCGTTTAACTCGTTTTAATAGTGAAAATACTTTTGGTCGCTCGCTAATAACATTCAAACCTTCGTGACTCGCCTATCTCGCATTAACAAACCACCAAAGGGTAAGTTAACAATCTCGCATTAACTAACCACCAAAGGGTAAGTTAAAATCATCAGGTTCGGTCGCTACCCACCTAACCCACACATAACCATGGGTGCAGTCTGATAACGGGATTTGTCAGATCCTATGGTACCATAACCTAATACTGGTCGGTTTGGCCAAATTAATGAATGTTATTCGTTATGTAATTACAACCAACAAGTCTTGTTCACCTTATCAAAATCGTTATTAATTTAATATAAACCATTGTTTAAACATCGAAATCATTTAACACATATGGATCACCCCAAAACAATCGAAAACAGTAAAATAGGGGAACTATGTACTCACTTGAGATTGTAGGGTATCCTTGATTTTGTGAACTATCGATGCACGGGCAATCAAGGAATCAAGTGGTACCTAGTATCGGATTGCTAGATAAATAAATCGACACCTAAATCGGGAGATAGGATAGAATGAGGTTCTATAAATCAAATGAGTATTTGAACTCATATGGTATGATTTAATAGTCCCAACATTCTGATTGAAAGGCCTACCTAAGTGCTTTTGACCCGTTTCGACCCATTATGGTAACATAAGCCACTATAATGCGTCGTTAGCGTAAAACTATGTTCGGATGGTAATCTATGTGCTATGCCAAGTCTTACATGCCCAATTATCCCTAAACATGTTACTAAATCAGATTACTTGTCAAAAATATGTTCACATAGTCAAATTACGGATTCTAGCTTCAAAAGGGCATTTTGGTCATTTACTATGGGCATACAAGCTAACTAGCAAATGACTAACCGATCCTACGTGATCATAAGGTATAACCTCAGTGGTTATTCCCTATGTAATTATGATCACTAACTAAGCTTGGTCGGATCCAAAGATCGACCAAACGGGTCGGGTTCGGAAGTATAAGCGGTTGTTTAGACCGCTTATCTTACGACCCTAAACAAGCACAAACTAATAGTGTCGAGTTAGACATGTCAAAACATGTCTAACCTACTGATTTGGTATCAAAACAAAGTGTTTTGATACCCTAAAGTAGTTCCGTTGCAAAATGCGTGCTAAAACGCATTTTGACCAAAACTTTGACTCGACACTACAACTAGATAACGTGGTAATCAGCGGTTATAATCGCGAAGGATTATAACTATCGTGATTACAATCACGTGTCAAAGTTCAATTGAACTTTGACTTGACCAATTGATGGTCAAAACCGAAAGTCAAACTGTTGGCCAAACGTTTGACTTTCTGCACTACAAAAGGAAAAGGGAAACTAAAAGAATGAAAGAAGGCTCACCCAAGTCCTTGCTATCTTTTCTACAAAGAAGACAAGTCCCAAATGCTTAGAAGAGAGCTCCAAAGCAGATTAGAAGAGAGGAATGAGTGAATGAGCAAAGAAATGAGTGAAAGGCCTTGCTATTTATAGTTGTGGTAATGCTCTAGGATCATTACAAGTGGTTTTCTTGGTCATTAAGCATTAAATCACAACCATACATGTGTTTAGGGACAGCTAGCATGCCTTGGAGAGGTGGTAACTTGGTTACCACACAAAGAAATTGCAAGTTTGGCCCCGGAAATTACAAACTGTTGCTGAAAATGATGTTTCTGCCCAGATGAGGCACTCGCGTAGCGCTAGTGCATAAGCCTTAGGGCTCGCGCTACGCTAGCGTGCAACAGGTTCAGCAAAGTTTCAAAATTTGCAGAAATGGTCCCTGCACGTGTTTAAAGCCTTTTTCGATGCGTTTAAACCCCGTTAACCTCATTTCAAGGCTCCAAAATGAAGTTAAAGCATAGGGGACCTGAAATATGCTCGAAAACATCACGGATGTCGGCTCGTTTGGTCGTACGATCGCGTTGTTCGGTTATTTACGACGAAATTCAAACGGATGCGAAAACGAACCAAAATTAAGCTATGAATGGAATTTTTGCATGGCGATCACTAAAATAAAAATATTTTAGTGTGTACAAAAATTTTGGATGTCCAGATGTGTCCAGAACGTAAGATACGCGCGAAAATGCAAACTTACGCCATTTTTGACACTTTTAGTCCCTGAATGATCATATAAGCATGTTTTCGCACACCGAACCACTCAAAGCTTGTTTCTAAGCTATGATTAGGTTATATATGGTATGTTTAACTTATGATCAAGTTCCGGACTGTTCGACACCATACGAATCGGTATAGTTTCGCAGTTTGACGCAAATAGTCCCTGCGATCGAATAAACTTGATTTCGGCATACCAAACCATCCACAACTTATTTCTAAGTTATGTAAAGGTTATTTAAGGTATGTTAAGCCTATGTCACTATTCCGGAGTGTTTGTTGCATTAAACTGGTTATATTTACGCATCAGATTGCGTATAACCTTCCAGAAAGCGATTTAGAGCTTGAAATCGAACGAGAATTGATATGTGTAAACGATACACATATTTATACAATTTCCAAGTATGAAATACAATATTTCATTGTTTTGGTATTTGTTCGATGGTCTTGAAGGCACAGATGTCACAGTCTCCCCTACTTCAGGAAATTTCGTCCCGAAATTTAATCAGAGGAAACTTGTGAGAGCTCGAAACATGAAGTCGGAAAGATAAGACAATACTGGTTGGGTTCTGAACTTCTAGTAACTTTAATAACATTATGCTTGCAGTGTGAGAGGGACACTTATATACAAGTATATGAAGTGTCATTGGTGCGTCCACCGTACCTCATTACATCGTTCACATTCCGTCATTGTTGCCACTATCAGTTCTTACACATGATAAATCTTACTGTGGTTTCTGTGCACTGAATTTCATAATTATGTACGCGTCCATAATTACGTAATTCCTTGCATAGTCCACACAGTGTATTTGATAATGTGTAGGGAGGAACCAAATGAACGAACCTGTGATGAGCGTGACTAGACCATCATTGAGTCCTTTAGATCAATAAATGATCTTTTAAAACAGACTACCTAGAAGTCTTTCCAGCTATATCACATATCATTCTTGACCAGATGTTGAATCAATCTTTAACTAGACCACTCAAGGGGTCTTTTTCGAAATATGAAATGGCACTTATATAATCCAAGGGTCTTAACTACCACGTAGAAGCCCATTAAGGATTTAAGGTAGTACCTTTGAATATCCTACTATGAATCCCTCATATGAAGATATGGAAGATTCTATGAGGATTTCGAAAACAAAATCGAATCACACAAAACACAAAGGAGAACACATAAACACATAATCACAAAATCGCATAATTGATTAATTCGACCTTTAATTTGTTATAGGGTATTTAAAGTACACTAGGAATCCAATCCGTGGATTTTATTTGGCACTTTAAATATTTCCAAGAGTCTAACTATGAAGATAGGAAGATCTTAATAGGAATTCGGTTTGTCCTTATTGAATTTTAATGTACGTATTAAGGCGTACAAAGAATCCAATCAAAGGTTCCGATTAGAGCGATAATCATCCACAAGGATCTAATTGCAAAGATAATAAGATCCTATATGGATTTCGGAATTCGAATAGCAGGGGATGCTTCGAAACCTTGCACTAGACGTGCTTAGGTCGACACACGAGGAAGAATCCTCATGAATTTGAGGTGCTAGCTATGCCAAGGCGACATATGAAGCAGAATTTGGAGGTTGGGTACAAGATTGAAAAAGTAATACCCTTAGTTATCTGACCAAGGATTTAAAGTGATTACTCCAAATGTCACTTGTATTCGGTACTTCGTTTCTTGAAACGAGTATTTAGAATTTTCGAGGAAATCATGAGCGATCACATGAATGGAAGAACTACAAGAGTAGTTTGTAAATAACATAATTCTTTGGTGTAGGTATTATAGGGGTATGCCATACACACGTGTAACTACACTTGTACATCAGAATTGTGATCAACGATTTATTTATAAACCAAACAGGTTGTTTCAGAGTTCAACAAAAGAAACAAAAGCATAAGTTTCTAATTATTTCAAGCATCAGCTTCTTCTAATCAGCCTAGTGCTTATCCGTGGGTCAGATTTGCATTGACAAACTTTGGGTATTCGTCCCTGAAATGACTCGTCTCGTCATAGAAGTAGCAAGTTCCAGGAGGAGAACGAGCTTGTGCTGGATTTGCTTGAAGTTGAATAGGGTTCTGAATAGTTTGGTTTAATGTAGCAACTGAACGACAGTTTCTTGCCAAATGACCAACAAGTCCACACTTGAAGCATATTTGGCATTTGACACTAGCATGGTGATGGAGGTTACACTGATGGCACAAAGGGGCTGTTCCTTTGTATGGTGCTCGTGTAATAGTAGGACCTGCAACAGCTTTGTTTTGGATGACAAAACGGCAAATGTTAACCAAATGTCCCCATCGCCCACAGTGGGTACATTTGAAACAAGGTTCTTGATTCGGATGATGGCTATTGCATTTATTGCAGAAAGGAGCAGTTCCCAAGTACCGCTTCTTGGCTGGTGGTGTTGCCACCTGACCAGGTCCTGCTTGATTTGGTGCAACGGCTGGAGGATTCTTTAAGGTCTTACGCTTCTTTGACCTTTTTGAAGGCTTGGCTTTTGCTTCCTTTGATGCTTCTCGGGTGGTTTCATCCTGGAGACGGAACATGGCAATAGCTAATTCAGCAGTCTTCAAGATTACTTCGCCTACTCGTTGGGCAACTTTAGTAGCCTGTTCGGACATCTGAGCGTCGTTGCGATGAACTGACATTTTGAAGGAAGGAAAGACAAAAGGGGGGAAAGAATGAAAGGCTACCGGGTAATCAAAATAGAATGGCAATGCATAAAAATTGCGATCATTTGTTTGTTACCTAAGGCAAACAAATGAGACGGTGACTAATCAAAGTAAATGGGTCATATTAATGTATCACTGAAGACATGCTCGCCTATAAGTGAACACTCACCCCAAGAGTTCCCAGGTAAGAGTGACTGGTCCGATACTGCGGATTTGTACGAACACTCTAGCCTTAGACAGAAAACTCAGGGTACAGGCATTCACTCTTCCAGTTTGCACGTGTTCACATTATTTAAACCCAAACCTACCTTGACGAGATTTTGAAAACTCAAAAGGCATAAAGCCAAAGATGAATCAAACCGGAAGGGTTCAAAACCGTATAACAGAGGGTTCAAAACCTAGTAATCAATCATCCTAGAACAGATGATTAATTTTCGAAGCGGATTCGAAAGTTATGCTCTTATTGTGGTTGTCACTTAAGGATAAGTGACGGTATTGTTTTATGACTAAACGCAAGTAAACTCGCGTTAGGGTCCTAGGAAGGTTATAGACTAGGTCAAAGCATTACTAATAACCTAATTCCCTATAACCATGAGCTCTGATACCAACTTTTCTGTCACACCCCGACCACGTTAAAACAACAAACCGTGGCGGAAACGTCGGGGAGTGTTGTAACAGAATCATTGTTTCAAAACACACGGAATATTGAAGTTTTGTTTTATTAAACATTATACGTTTATATCGTCTTGAAATCTAACAAACAAGTTAAACATAGTCTATCATTGTTATTAAGTCACTAAGGCCTCGTCCCGTCCTATATGAGTGTGCATTCTAGCAATCGACATCAATCAACAATACCTGAAACATATGTGAAAACAAAGTCAGCAAAGAAATGCTGGCGAGTACATAGGTTTTATGAGAGTGTCGGATTCATGGCTAGTTTATATGTTGCAGTACCTTATTAGACTACAAGAGTCAAAATACAAACCTTGTTTTGAAAAATGTATTGCAACATAAATAACCAACTCAAATCAAATGGGTTATAGTTTGTTATAAAATCTCGTAGCCATGATTCTTAACCCAAAACATTTGTTTTAGTAAAATAATTTGGAAACATCTCGTAAAAGCTCGTTAATAAAACTCGTATGGTTTATATCATTTCAAAAACCTCGTTGTGTGACATCGTTTTAAAATCGTTTCCCCAGTGAACTAAATAATGACACAAAATGTAGTATGATAAGAGCATTTATATATAAGATGTACCAGCGGCGTATCTACCATGCTTCTATCATACTACACCTGTCCCATGATTTATTCACATCCCAAAACCAATCGTTTAACCAAACCGTTTATCTCGTTTAATTTGTTTCAAATCGTGTAACTCATCCCAAAATCGTTTAACTCGTTTTAATAGTGAAAATACTTTTGGTCGCTCGCTAATAACATTCAAACCTTCGTGACTCGCCTATCTCGCATTAACAAACCACCAAAGGGTAAGTTAACAATCTCGCATTAACTAACCACCAAAGGGTAAGTTAAAATCATCAGGTTCGGTCGCTACCCACCTAACCCACACATAACCATGGGTGCAGTCTGATAACGGGATTTGTCAGATCCTATGGTACCATAACCTAATACTGGTCGGTTTGGCCAAATTAATGAATGTTATTCGTTATGTAATTATAACCAACAAGTCTTGTTCACCTTATCAAAATCGTTATTAATTTAATATAAACCATTGTTTAAACATCGAAATCATTTAACACATATGGATCACCCCAAAACAATCGAAAACAGTAAAATAGGGGAACTACGTACTCACTTGAGATTGTAGGGTATCCTTGATTTTGTGAACTATCGATGCACGGGCAATCAAGGAATCAAGTGGTACCTAGTATCGGATTGCTAGATAAATAAATCGACACCTAAATCGGGAGATAGGATAGAATGAGGTTCTATAAATCAAATGAGTATTTGAACTCATATGGTATGATTTAATAGTCCCAACATTCTGATTGAAAGGCCTACCTAAGTGCTTTTGACCCGTTTCGACCCATTATGGTAACATAAGCCACTATAATGCGTCGTTAGCGTAAAACTATGTTCGGATGGTAATCTATGTGCTATGCCAAGTCTTACATGCCCAATTATCCCTAAACATGTTACTAAATCAGATTACTTGTCAAAAATATGTTCACATAGTCAAATTACGGATTCTAGCTTCAAAAGGGCATTTTGGTCATTTACTATGGGCATACAAGCTAACTAGCAAATGACTAACCGATCCTACGTGATCATAAGGTATAACCTCAGTGGTTATTCCCTATGTAATTATGATCACTAACTAAGCTTGGTCGGATCCAAAGATCGACCAAACGGGTCGGGTTCGGAAGTATAAGCGGTTGTTTAGACCGCTTATCTTACGACCCTAAACAAGCACAAACTAATAGTGTCGAGTTAGACATGTCAAAACATGTCTAACCTACTGATTTGGTATCAAAACAAAGTGTTTTGATACCCTAAAGTAGTTCCGTTGCAAAATGCGTGCTAAAACGCATTTTGACCGAAACTTTGACTCGACACTACAACTAGATAACGTGGTAATCAGCGGTTATAATCGCGAAGGATTATAACTATCGTGATTACAATCACGTGTCAAAGTTCAATTGAACTTTGACTTGACCAATTGATGGTCAAAACCGAAAGTCAAACTGTTGGCCAAACGTTTGACTTTCTGCACTACAAAAGGAAAAGGGAAACTAAAAGAATGAAAGAAGGCTCACCCAAGTCCTTGCTATCTTTTCTACAAAGAAGACAAGTCCCAAATGCTTAGAAGAGAGCTCCAAAGCAGATTAGAAGAGAGGAATGAGTGAATGAGCAAAGAAATGAGTGAAAGGCCTTGCTATTTATAGTTGTGGTAATGCTCTAGGATCATTACAAGTGGTTTTCTTGGTCATTAAGCATTAAATCACAACCATACATGTGTTTAGGGACAGCTAGCATGCCTTGGAGAGGTGGTAACTTGGTTACCACACAAAGAAATTGCAAGTTTGGCCCCTGAAATTACAAACTGTTGCTGAAAATGATGTTTCTGCCCAGATGAGGCACTCGCGTAGCGCTAGTGCATAAGCCTTAGGGCTCGCGCTACGCTAGCGTGCAACAGGTTCAGCAAAGTTTCAAAATTTGCAGAAATGGTCCCTGCACGTGTTTAAAGCCTTTTTCGATGCGTTTAAACCCCGTTAACCTCATTTCAAGGCTCCAAAATGAAGTTAAAGCATAGGGGACCTGAAATATGCTCGAAAACATCACGGATGTCGGCTCGTTTGGTCGTACGATCGCGTTGTTCGGTTATTTACGACGAAATTCAAACGGATGCGAAAACGAACCAAAATTAAGCTATGAATGAAATTTTTGCATGGCGATCACTAAAATAAAAATATTTTAGTGTGTACAAAAATTTTGGATGTCCAGATGTGTCCAGAACGTAAGATACGCGCGAAAATGCAAACTTACGCCATTTTTGACACTTTTAGTCCCTGAATGATCATATAAGCATGTTTTCGCACACCGAACCACTCAAAGCTTGTTTCTAAGCTATGATTAGGTTATATATGGTATGTTTAACTTATGATCAAGTTCCGGACTGTTCGACACCATACGAATCGGTATAGTTTCGCAGTTTGACGCAAATAGTCCCTGCGATCGAATAAACTTGATTTCGGCATACCAAACCATCCACAACTTATTTCTAAGTTATGTAAAGGTTATTTAAGGTATGTTAAGCCTATGTCACTATTCCGGAGTGTTTGTTGCATTAAACTGGTTATATTTACGCATCAGATTGCGTATAACCTTCCAGAAAGCGATTTAGAGCTTGAAATCGAACGAGAATTGATATGTGTAAACGATACACATATTTATACAATTTCCAAGTATGAAATACAATATTTCATTGTTTTGGTATTTGTTCGATGGTCTTGAAGGCACAGATGTCACAGACCATGACTTCATGAAAACTAGATTTTATTGAGTTCATGATGAACTTCCATGAAATACCTTTCAAGCCCCACTGGAATCACATTTTTTTGACCTTGATTGCTATTTTAAATGAATTGTTCCGTAACAGAGGTCCAGGCTGTATTTTCGGGCAGAAACCGCAGCCTATTACGAATTTCATAACTCAAAGTAGGAATTGTTTTATGATCTAAAATTTATACAGTAGATAGACTTATGTGTCTGTGCGAACTTCCAACTGTAATTTCGCCAATCGGACTTACTATGAATTTAAATTGAATTTTTCCGTGGACTGCAGTCAGAAAGTGATGAATCTGATTGCAGCCCGGTAAATGAATTTTATAAAATAATGGGTGATGAATTGGATCCCGAGATTTTGACACAATAATATTTGGATCGTTTAACACATTCTGTAATATTTTGGGAATTTTGTTGTACACGAGCTATTCCGGATAACAATCCGAAAACTGCCGAATATGCACTATATTGCTGAATTTTATTGAATTGTATTTTGAACCTTTTGTGACACTTATGTCGTCGCTAAACTATGTTGTGATAATTAGCATTTTGTGATTAAATGTGCTACGTGCTAGATACGTGTAGAAACTTTGTGCCCTATTTGAAACCACTAATGGACTAACTGGTAATCGAACTAGGACGTGATTGACCGACCTTGACTGTTAGCTATTTTTAAGAGTTAAACCGAGCAACCAAAGGTGAGTTCACACTTTCCACAAGGCATGGGAATCCCAAGGGTTGGGAATGGGCAAATGATTTAAATTGAAACTGCGTGATCTCCTGGTTTGGAACACGTACACACCCTCTTTATTGAAGGGTGACAACACGTGATAAGGATATAATTGGAACCTGCGTATTCTCCTAGTTTGGGGATTTCGTACACACCCTCTTTATTGAAGGGTGACAACACGGATACTGAACCAAAACTCTCTATCATGAAGTCCCTCCTTTTTATATCGACTTAATCGCTGGGCCAATGGCGAGCGGGTCATTATTTAGATAGCGCTATTTAGGTCTGACAAGCCTCACACCATGCCGCAGAGGACGGGCGTGAACTAATGGATCTAGGCACTAGTCAATGATGATAGACATTGACGTCAGGGCACCAACTTACTTTAGTCAGTGGTCGATATGGTAACGGTCTAGTGGTTAACATGGGGTAGCCCCCACTGGTTATGGTTTGGGAAACAAGGGATTGGTTAACACATGGTTTTCGAAAGAACTTTTAGTTTTTGGAACTTTAAAATGGACAACCAACTATGAACTCACTCAACATTGTTGTTGATTCGTTGTTACATGCCTTGCAGGCCTTTAGGTGCATATTGTTGGAACTTGCTGTCTGGGAGGCTGGAGTGGTCATGGGTCGAGATACATGGAATCGCAACACAAGACTAATGGTTTTACGTGTGGTTTATAAACTCTTAACGAATGAATTATGCTTCCGCTGTATACTGTGAATTATTTGTAACGTGTAACACCTAATGTTGATAAATGAAAGTTTTATTTAAATATACCTATGAGTTCAATGTGATTGGTGGCTAGATCCTGGTCAGTCACGCCTCCTGCGGTGATACTCAGCTTGTGGATTTTGGGGGTGTGACATGAGGCCATTGATCTAAGTATGGCCCTGACTGAAGAGGCAATCAGGTTGTATAAATTTTCAGTCTCTAAAGAGAAAAAGGAGACTCATGTGGAGTCATCTGGAGACAACAAGAGAAGGTTCGAAAATTTCAAGCATAGTACTCAGACGAATAACAACAACCTGGCCAAAAAGGGAAAATAGTACATGGGTAAACTACCTAAATGCGACAAGTGTCGACGACATCATACCGGGCGATGTAAAAATGGAAAGTGTGACAACTGTGGCAAAGTGGGGCACAGCAGTCAAACATGTTGGCATAAAACGGGGCTTGGAAAAAATGCCAGGGGTGTTTTAACTGCGGCGACTTAGGGCACGTTAGGAAGGATTGCCCAAGGGAGACCAAACAAGACCGTGGGAAAAATGTCTAACACCGAAGCTAGGGAATCACGCCAGGATCCAAACATGGCCACCTGTACATCTCATGGTAGTCAATATTGTGACAACTGTGTTCTGTAGTCATGGTTCAATATAAAACAATGTTGGTTATCAACAAACAACGTGCTTTGGTGTTATTATATGTGTTTTTGTGTTATTATGTGAGTATTTGTGTTTGGTGATTTTGCAATTTAATGGATTCCAATTTCAAGCTCTAGATCGCTTTCTGGAAGGTTATACGCGCACGGATGTGTAAATATAACCAGTTTAATACAACAAACACTCTGGAATAGTGAAATAGGCTTAACATACCTTAAATAACCTCCACATAACTTAGAAATAAGTTTTGGATGGTTTGGTGTGTTGAAATCAAGTTTGTTCGAACGCAGGGACTATTTGTGTCAAACTGCGAAACTATACCGATTTGTATGGTAACGAACATTTCGGAACTTGATCATAAGCTAAACATACCCTGAATAACCTTTACATAGCTTAGATATAGGCTTTGAGGGGTTCGGTATGCTAAAACAAACTTTATTGATCAATAGGGACTAAAAGCGTCAAAAAGTGCATAAGTTTGCATTTTCACGCATATCTTACGTTCTGAATACATCCGGACATCCAAAAATTTATGTAAGCATTAAAATATTATGTTTTAGTGTTTGGCATAATAAAAATCCATTCGTCGCGCAATTTGGATCGTTTTTGCGTTCGTTACGACTCTCGTCGTAATTAACCAAACAACGCAATCGTACGACCAAACGAGCCGACATCCGAGATATTTTTTAGCACATTTTAAGTTCCCTACACTTTAACTTCATTTTAGAGCTTTGAAATGAGGTTAACGGGGCTTAAACGTGTCAAAAATGCATCAAAAATCAAGTTTGGAGGTGCAGGGGCCTGTTTTGCCAATTGCTGAAACTTGCTGCCAGCACACATGGTCCTTACGGACCATATGGAGGTGCTTACTGTGACACCCTGGCTTTGCGGAAGCGTGGTTATTTTGGTGTGACTTCTTAATACCATAGCTTAATCATAACAAGCTATATGAATTAAAAATATGCAAGATCATCCATTGATATTAAAATGGTAAAACATTGTCTTAATGGGTTAACACCCAACAATCATAACTTGTCTAAACATTACAAATGCAAACCTAACATAAACATGATTCAAGGATTGTGACTTGTCCAGGAAAGAGTCACAAGCCTCGAACCCTGGATGACCTCGGGCCTAATGCAGCGGAAAACAAGCCATACCGCGCCAGATCGTTAATTTCCTGAAATACATGTAAGTTGAAAAATCAACAATAATGTTGAGCGAGTTCATGCGAAAGTGAGTAAATAAACCTTTATCTTTATCAAAAACCTGGTATGTAGCAAATAAGGAAAAAGAGATCACCAATGGTTTGCAAGGCCATTGATATGTGTGAGGTGCAAGTAGGGATGACTCAAACCTAGCGGATTTATGCGTCGGGCACTAAGTTACCCCGAGGTCCGTTATGCTGGACCTGGGGCTGGGCTCGCTACACCCAGATAGATCTACCGCTCCTGTCCCTCGGTCCTACTACGAGGATTAATGGCCTCAAGTTGTGCCTACCCACTCACATGATCTAAGTAGTAAACCTCCTTACGCTAACCATACCATGTATCAAGTATTCATAATCATAGTAACATGTATTTCACCCCCGCAGTTTATAAAACTGAAAAAAGTTAAGAGAAAAGGGGGACATGAACTCACAGTGAGTGCGTCACAATACCAAGTAATCCAAATATCCAACTGCTGCGCAACGACCTACATGTGCTAATTCTATTAGACGGATGGCCGTGCCTTAGCTTTATAGTTTACATTTTCGGGAAATGGTTAGACAACCGTTAAGTGTATATACTTGGTAGAAAATCTCCTTCCCAAGGATGGGGGAATTAATACATGCGTGTTTATAATATTAAGTCTCACTTAATATATTTTATTTCTCATCCCAAAATATAATTATTTTTCTCAAAAATAATATATTTTCTTTTTACATAATACTTTCCAAAATAATATGTTGACAATATCCGTATTTATGAATATTTCCGGATAATGCGTAAGTTACGTTTTGGCGATTAAATGGTAATAGTAATTACCGTTGTAACTTATATGTTTGTCGTATAAGCGTTTGTATTATTTTGGGTTCGACAAAGTTAGTAAATATCATTTTTACTCTAAAAATAATATTCATACATTTTCACAAACTAATCATAAACAGTGTTGTGAAAAATATATTTATCGAATAAATATTTATCACGTTTAGTTTTTGTGAAAATCCCACCTCCGAACATTTAATAAATAAAGTCATGGCGGAATATACTTTGAAAACATGTCAAAAGTAGTCTAACACTTGTAAATAATTCTAAGTGTTAGATTTTAGAAAATTTCGCCAGAGTTTCCCCTGTAACTGGAGGTGGCCACGCTTTTAAGCGTATCATTTTCTTTTACAAAATCATTCCAACACTTCATTTAAATCAACCAATCAATTTCCAACACATTAAACAAGTTTCAACACTTCAAACTTGTAGACTGGTATGTAAAATCACATTATTACATGAACTTGTAGTTTTTCTAAAACTATTGTGTAGATCTCGTTATATTTAGTGGATCTATGTATATAATAGTTTAGTTTTGTAAAAACCCTGTTTTTAGAACAAATCATCCTTTACAACTTCCCGACAATTTTCATAAAAATTGTTATTTTGTCGGATCTTTCGTTTCACAAGTGTTTATACTATTGTAGTTTGTAAAATATCATATTTGTTAACATGTTATCCAACTTATATAAAACATGATTTTCTCGACACTTGGTTCTACGAATGTACCACTTGTACATACGTAGATCGGCTCGTTTTAAATACTATTTTTCATGTCAAAACACTTTTACACAAGTTCATGTTTCCCGTGTGGTGGAGTTTCACCATTTAACCCTTGTACCAAAAGAAACAAGTGTATGTCAAGATTCATGATCTTAACAAAGTCGGGTTAAACGATGATAAGAGCCACCACAACGTAGATCGGGCCTCAATAATCAACATATTCGAGTACTATGACTTTTACACGCGTTATATGCTTTTAACCAACAATATTCGAGTTTTAGTAGTCTTTATAGATTCAAAAGATGGGTTACCGACTTTTAACCGTTAAAAATCCTTTTAACCACTTTAGATACGATCAAGAACAAGTTTTAAATGTTATACCTCTAGCTCGGGGCTAGGGAAGAATCTAGTCGGAAATGGCGTGGATAAAAGCAAATGAACGTGGTCCTTCAACTTCCGCTTGCTTCAAGCTTCCTCGTACGTGATCCCCGACACTTGTGTGAGCTTGGAATGGCATGACAAGAACCGAAAATATGATGGATGGGGGTGGGTGGTCACGGCCGAGAGGAGAGGAGGGCAAGAGAGAGAGTGAAGTTGGTGGATGGTGATGTCTCTCATGTGTGGGTGAGTGTATTTATAGAAAAACTCAACTCCTTCGTCCATCGGTTTACAAGCTCTCTAGATATCCACGAAACTAATATAAAAATCAAAAGGTTGTACTCCCTTGTCACATCAAGGTGACCGATCCCATTAGGGGGGGGGTATCCGGTTGGGTCTTGATCGTTTAGTTAGAGTTTAGTTTGGTTAAGTCGGTTACTTTTAGAGATTAACCCCGTTAGTTGTTTGATGCGTTATAATGCGGGTGTTAGGGTAATCAGGGACCCTAACTGGCTCAGAAAAAGACTAATAATATTTTTGGCAATATTTTTATGTTCCGGGTATAGTCCGGTTGTTTGGTTGGATAGTAATCCGTTAAAGTGCTTAAGTAATCCTTTAAGCGTCGTAATTAATATTTTTAGCGACACAATTATTCTGCAAAGTGTCAGGAATAATTCCCCATGTTTTGGCACTTTATTAATTAGCTAGAAGCTAGTGTGTTGATAAAAGTGTTGTGTTTCGTGCTTAGAGTACGTTTTTGGCACATCCAATCTCTATATCTTATTCCTAGAGACGTAGTTATACAACCCTTGTATTCCTACACACACTACGGGTGTAGTAAAATATTTCTGGCTCATTCAGGCCTTTAGAGGCAGTGTTTGCCTGATGCTGGCTATATCAGCATGTTCAATAGGTTATCCGTTCAAATGCTACTGTGCTTTTGTGCATCATGTTTGTCACTAAAGTTCAGTAAGTAAATAATGTAGTGACGGAAAAATCAAAGTATGATGCAGATATGTACAAGTATCAACAATCAAGTAGCAGTTTATCAGAAATCACAGTTAAGCACAATAATTAAGCAACAATTAATAGTTAATTAAGTCGTATGGATACCTGGTTTAGTGAGGGTTGTCACATTCTCCCCCCGTTAAATAAATTTCGTCCCGAAATTTTAAATTCTGCTTGTCTTCACTCGGTGAACTCAGGACCATGTCTAGCATTCCAACGAACTTTGACGAGCTTGACACTGCTCTGGCGGGTCTTGTTTACTTTCCAATCCGTGACCTCGACAGGTTCTTCAACGAAGTGGAGCGTGTTATCAATATGAATTTCGTCGGTAGGAATGGCAACGTTAACTTGAGTTGGACTCCTCTTCAGATTGGATACATGAAATGTATCGTGAACATTATTCAGTTCGGCAGGTAGATCCAACTTGTATGCTACGGTCCCAATTCTTTCCAAAACCTTGAAAGGACCAATGTAGCGTGGATTCAACTTCCCACGTTTCCCAAAACGTGCCACACCCTTCCAGGGTGATACCTTCAACAAAACCATATCCCCAACCTCAAACTCCTGAGGTTTCCTTTTCAGATCTGCGTAGGTCTTCTGACGGTCACGAGCCGCACTAATGCGATCTCAGATTTGCGCGATCTTATCTGTAGTTTCCTGAACTACATCGGGACCTACCAATTGTCTATCATCTGCGTCAGACCAACAGAGCGGCGACCTGCACTTGCGCCCATATAACGCTTCGAATGGCGCGGCACCAATACTGGTGTGGTAGCTATTATTGTATGAAAATTCAACCAGGGGTAAATGCTTATCCCAGCTACCGCCTAAATCCATCACACATGCTCTCAGCATGTCCTCCAACGTCTGAATCGTCCGCTCACTTTGCCCGTCGGTCTGCGGGTGAAAAGCTGTGCTCATATTCAGCTTTGAGCCAAAAGCTTCCGGGAAGGATTGCCATATCCTCGATACGAACCTCCCATCTCTATCAAAAATAATCGAGAGAGGTACTCCATGGCGTGTAACAATCTCTCTCATGTAGATTTCAGCCAATTTGCTTGTATGATCCTTCTCGCGGATAGGCAGGGAGTGTGCTGACTTTGTTAAGCGATCGACTATCACCCAGATAGTGTCATGGCCTCTTGGCGTCCTTGTCAACTTCGTTATAAAATCCATGGAGATTTCTTCCCACTTCCACTGGGGAATTTTTGGTTGCTGCAGAAGTCCCGAGGGCTTCTGGTATTCCGCCTTAACTTTGGCGCAAGTTAAGCATTTGCTCACGTATATAGCAACATCGCCCTTCATCCTAGGCCACCAGTAATAATCTTTAAGATCCTGGTACATCTTATCCGCTCCAGGGTGGATAGAGTACCGCGACTTGTGAGCTTCATCAAAGATAATCCCTCTTAATCCACCAAACAAAGGAACCCAAATCCTTTTCTCAAAACACAACGTTCCTTCCCTGTTTGGCACCAATATCTTCTCCATCCCACGGAGATATTCTTCCTCAAGGTTTCCCTCCTTGAGAGCTTCCTTCTGTGCTACACGAATGCGCGAGGAAAGGTCGGTTTGAATTATCATCTCCATAGCCCTAACCCTTATGGGCTTGATTCTCTCTTTACGACTTAGGGCATCAGCGACCACATTCGCCTTCCCTGGATGATACTTGATCTCGCAGTCGTAATCGTTCAACAACTCGACCCATCGTCTTTGCCTCATGTTCAACTCCTTCTTGTTGAATATATGCTGGAGGCTCTTGTGATCTGTGAAGATCGTACACTTTGTACCGTAAAGGTAGTGTCTCCAGATCTTTAAGGCAAAAACCACTGCGCCTAGCTCCAAATCATGAGTGGTATAGTTCTTTTCATGTACCTTCAGTTGGCGTGATGCGTAGGAGATAACCTTTTGACGTTGCATCAACACACAACCCAATCCTTGACGCGATGCGTCGCAGTATACCACGAAATCGTCAGTACCTTCCGGTAGAGCTAAGATCGGCGCGTTACAAAGCTTATCCTTCAATATCTGAAACGCCTCATCCTGTTTGATTCCCCAATCAAACTTCTTATCTTTCTGCGTGAGGAGTGTCAACGGTTGAGCGATCTTTGAAAAGTTCTCGATGAACCTTCGATAATAGCCAGCCAAACCCAAGAATTTCCGAATCTCGGTTGGCGTCTTTGGCGTTTCCCAATCTTTGATCGCCTCGATCTTGGTGGGATCCACGTGGATTCCATCTCCATTTACCACGTGCCCAAGGAATTGCACTTCTCGTAGCCAAAACTCGCACTTAGAGAATTTGGCGTACAATTGTTCCTTCTTTTGCAGCTCCAAAATGGCTCTAAGATGCTGCTCGTGCTCAGGCTTTGTCTTCGAATAAATCAGAATGTCATCGATGAATACAATCACGAACTTATCCAGGTATGGCTTACAAACTCGGTTCATCAAATCCATGAACACTGCAGGTGCGTTTGTCAAACCAAACGGCATAACGAGAAACTCGTAGTGTCCATATCGAGTTCTGAAGGCTGTCTTCGGGATACTCTCCTCTTGTATCCGTAGCTGACGGTATCCAGATCGAAGATCGATCTTTGAATAAAAGCTTGAACCTTGAAGCTGGTCGAACAGATCATCGATTCTTGGCAGGGGATACCTATTCTTGATCGTCAGCTTGTTCAACTCTCTGTAGTCGATGCACATACGGAAACTACCGTCCTTCTTCTTCACAAACAAAACTGGAGCTCCCCAAGGCGAGAAGCTTGGTCAGATAAAACCCTTGTCTAACAACTCTTGAAGTTGTGTCGACAGTTCTTGCATCTCAGACGGAGCGAGTCTATAAGGTGCCTTAGCCACAGGCGCAGCGCCTGGAACTAAGTCGATGCGAAACTCCACTTGCCTTTGAGGTGGCAAGCCAGGAAAGTCTTCTGGAAAGACTTCTGGGTACTCCCTCACGACAGGGATGTCTTCGATCTTCGGCTCAGCAGCCTTTTTATCCACAATGTGTGCCAGAAAAGCAACACATCCTTTCCTCAAACACTTCCTTGCTTTCAGGCAGCTAATCATCCTTAACGGCGTCTCACGCTTCTCCCCATGAACAACAATGGTCTCACCATCATCGGTCGGGATACGAATAACCTTCTCGTGACAAACTATCTCTGCCTTGTTACTCGATAACCAATCCATCCCTACTACCACGTCGAAGCTTCCCAACTGGACTGGTAGTAGATCGAGAGCAAATTCACGCTCTCCCAGCTCGATTACGCAACCTCGAATCACCTCGTTAGCTTCTACTAACTTCCCATTCGCTAATTCGATCGAGTATGGAATATCTAACGTACTAGCGGCTAAACCAAGCATGTTCTTAAATTCTAACGATACGAAGCTATAATCGACACCAGTATCAAACAAAACGGATGCATAGCGTTGGTTTACAGGGAACGTACCAGTGACAACATTGGGATCCTGGCGCGCTTCCCTGGCTTCCATGTTAAACACTCTTCCGCGTGCCTGAGTTAATTCTGGGCAATTCTTCTTGAAATGCCCTTGATCTCCACAATTGAAACATCCGGGCCTCTGCTCGTTTCCACCATTATTTCCAGCTTGATGGTTTCCCTGGTTCCGATTGTAAGGCCCTATAATGGTGTAGGTTTACGCCTATCTTTATCAAACATAATTATAGGCTATTGGGCTTAGCCTTGTAGTGGGTTAGATAGTAATGGAATAAGCCATGTGGGCTAATTAAGGGATTTGGGCCTGTTTGGTTAGTAATGTGCATGTGGGCTTGGCCCAACTTGTAACTAGGCCACCCTATGTAACTATAAATAGGGTGAGCCTAGGTCATTATTAGGTTAGACATTTGTTAGACATTTTTAGTGAGGTTCTTCATAGTTTTCGATTTCTTGGTGGGTGTACCAGACGGTTCTCTAGAAACCGTGTGCACTTTGGTTATAATCATTCAGGTTCTTGCTCTTAACACTTTTCTCAGTATTCCGCGCTTTGATTAGTGTTTGATATCCGATTGTGTAGTGTTCCTGGACTTACAATTGGTATCAGAGCCTAAGTAGTCTCACGAAGGCTCGGTTGTGTTGGATATCATTCGAAGAACAAGAAATTTTTTTGAAGATTCGAAGAACGCGAAGAACACACTTGAAGATATAAAGAACAGTCAAAAATTGGTGGTTTAATTCGTTTGAGGAAGAGAGAAGGTGTTTGCCATTTTTTTGGAAAGTTTGGTGGAAAGAATAAGGAAAATTGATTTTCGAAATCAGTTCCTTATTTTTCGTGATTTGAAAATTGATTGGTTTAAAAGTCAAAGTGTGTGAGATTACTTCTTCTTGTGCGACCCAACAGTCACTTTTGCGATTACTTTATAATTGTGCGACTGTGAGTTCATCAACATTCATCTTGTGCGATCCAACTTCAGCAAAATTGAACATCTTGTGCGATCCAACATTATTGTGCGATTGAAACTTCTTGTGCGACCGAGACATCTTGTGCGATTACTCCTTCTTGTGCGACTACGATCTTGTACGATCCAACAGACATCGACAAATCTCGTTCATCATCAACGTTCAATAACACAGACATCATCATCGTTCACCGTTTCGGAACCTGTAACTCACAAACGTGTCATCACGAAACGACTCCGGTCCCGTTCATCATCACTGTCGTCGTCCATCTTCAACTCAACCATCAACCACCTCCACCTTAACTGTTATTATTCGACATCATCATCACCTTCAATCGACTCCCAGTTACTACGGTTACTACTGTTCATCATCAAAACCGGTCATCTTTGAGTTCGAGTTCGAGTTCGTTTCGACATAGGACATCAACCAACCTGCAACCATCCGTTAACCATCATCAGTCGCCATCACACCTTCATAACCATCACCTCCAATCTCCGCCGTACCGACTCCGACACCGTTTCGAGTTCTAGGTCGTGTTTACACCGTTTACCTCCCACTTCACCGTCAAATCTTTCATCTCCTCACGTTGAACCGATCTCCGACGTAACCTGTCACCTCCGGCTCCGGTCCATGGTCTTCAACCTCTGAACACCGGTCATTCACCACTACATCACCTTCCCCGGCGACGTTCGAGGATCATCATCTCCGGCGGCTGACCTTATACTAGGGTTTTGGACGATCGATTAAAAGAAGAGACGTACAGTTGTTTTCATTTGGTTTTTATAATAATAATAATAATAATAATAATAATAATAATTATAATAATTATTAGGTTTTGTTTTATATAAATAATATTAAAAGTTAAAAATATTATATTTTGTTAAATTAAAAAGTATTTTAAAAATAAAAAGGGGGTTTGATTATTTTTGGTGATAAGTCTTGATAGATTTGAAAGTGCGGTACAGATTGTTGATTTGTGTGTGTGGTAACGGGTCTGAGTTAGCAAGTACACAGGTTCTCGCTTTGGGCTTGTGTTGTGGAAACAGTTAAAGGCGCACATTTTTGGGGGATCACACTTTCGGGGGATCACATATTTGGGGGATCACATCTTTGGGGAATCACATTTTCAGGGGATCACATTTTCGGGGGATCAAATCTTAAACATGTCTTCTAAGAGAGAGGTGCTTGAGCAGGAATTTCAAGGATTCAAATACTCGTATGGTGAATCTATAGAAGCACTTATAGGCCGGTTTGCTAAACTGCTCTCTGAAATGGAGAAGGCTGCACGAGCAACACAAAGCTTCTAGATGTTCTAAAAAAGATTCCAGATCAGGCAAACTGTAGTTGGTTTAGGAATGTTAATGAGATAATTGTGACAACCGACTGCTACTGTTTCAAAATGAAGCCGGATGAGCTGATCTCAATCATCAAATCATATAACAATGCTGACAAGCAGTCTGCTCAAGGCAACACATCTGATGCAAGTATTAAAATTCACGACTTCACTCCCATTCCCAATGAGGTATGTGTAGATGATGTTTGTTGTACAGAAAAATGTAGAAAGAAAGTAAAAGGGTTTAGAGAACAGGCACAATCGCTTTCTATGCAACTTCAATGTACCAAATCCAGTAGCTATGAAGTTAAAAAGAAACTGGATGGGTATAAGGAAGTGGTAGAGGCTCAAAAACGTGACATTCGACAGTTGCATAGTGATCTAAGCGAAGCAAAATGTCGATATCTCCACTTCAAGGAGCTATCTGAAAAATTAACTGTTGAATTAAACAACTTAAAATCGACTTTCGAAAATACTGAATTTAATTTCAAAAAATTTGATGTTTCAAGCGAAAAGGTCGAGAAAATGATAAATCAACAGTTAAAGTATAGCAAAAAGGAAGTGAGGAATAAGGGATTGGGATTTGTATGCATACCTCCACCATACAATCACAATTACACCTCAATTCCCATGACTGATGAGGAGATAGCCGACTTGCCTGAAATGGAATATGGGAAGCCCGGGGACAGGAAGGCTGAGCCTGTTAAGCCAAAGAAAGTTAAAATCACAAGGCCAGATAAAACTGAAATTATTCTAGAAAAACAGGCGTTTGATAAAACTTTCGTGAAACCTGCTGAAGTTTCAAACCACACTGAGACTTTAAATTTTGAGAAAAATGCTAATGTTGATAAGCATGTTCAAGTGTTAGATAATGCTGAATCAACAATTTCTCAAAAACCATCTGAATTGCAAAATAAAAGGGAAGAGTCTCAAATTAAATCGACCAATCTTGAGTTTGCTATGTTTAATGAGTTTTTTAAATGGTGTCGCAAACAAAATGAATCGACTTCTTCATCTGATTCGTCATGTGACTCCACAGAGACAACTAACTGTGAAAAGTCAGAGTTTGTTGATTCTGCCGAGTCTAGTAACGAATCACCTGAAATAGTTGAACCAGAACCAACAATAGTAGAATCTGAGTCACCTGTTCCATCTGACTCCAAATGTGAATCACCTGAAGCAACAGATTCTGAGAAATTGGAATCAATAGAATCTAGTGAATCCAGTTGTGAGTCTTCTGAAGCAGCTGACTCAGCAGAAGAGGATTCAGCAGAGCCACTACAAAAGGAATGTAACTCAGGTGGTTCAGCTGAATCAACAAGTGAAACAGTGACTGAGCCCACAACGTCCGAAGTTGAAACAACAAGGCCAGTCCCTGATGTTAAGTGTGTGAGTGTTACTGATGCTTCTACTTCATGTGCAGATGAGGTAATAGTAGAGGATTGGGTTGAGGAGGATGACGTTGTGTGTCAAAAAGTTGACGATGTTTTTTCTAAGAAATCTAATTTGTCTGCTGATGCTTCTCCTTATGTGAGAAAGGCTGTTTCTGAGCCAGCTTTGAGAGGCCCTTCAAATAAATATGTTCCTCCAAAGCCAACAGTTAGAAATGAAAATGTTAAATCCAATGAATGTGCTAACTGTTGTAAACAGGGACATAAGAAGCAGAGGAGAAAGTTTGAACAGTTTGCAAACAAATCATCCAACAAATCGTATAACTCATACTCAGCATCGGTTGGATGGAATGGATCGGGATATGCTCCTTACGTAAAGAAGCAGACCTGCTACAACTGCGGCATACCCGGTCACATTGCAAGGAATTGCACACATCGTCACTTCGTGCCATACTATACACAACATCAGAAGGTTACACAAAGGGACAGATCTTATTCTAAGCCGATGAAGGTTGAAAAGCCTAAGGCAATGATGAATAGGAGTCCCAAGGTTAAACCATCTGATCGGGATTGGAATGCTGCGAAAAACAAAAGAAAACAAGCTTTAAAACCAAAACAAGTTTTGAAAAACAAAAAGGTTGAAAAGCAAACTGTTTTGCCCAAGGCTCCTAGGAAATTAGAGAAGCCTAAACAAGTTTGGAGGGCAAAACATAAAGCAGCAACATCACCAGTCCTTCAATCAAAAGGGGGCATGTGCTTTCAAGAAGTGTCCTATATAGATGCTTCAGGAATACCCAGGACCACGATGGCCTGGGTACCAATGTCTTACTAATCTCCTTACTTTTCAGGGACAACCAAGGAGGAGCTGTTGACAACCTTTGGATGTTGATAGCGGTTGTTCCAGAGACATAACGGGTAACATTTCACTGTTGCAAAATGTATATTTCTTTACAGTTGATATGTTTCATTTGAAGGAGATAAGATAAGTACGACGAGATCAGTAAAAAGGTACAAAATCTGAATTTCATGTTCGAATTTTGATATTGATTAGTCTAATGATGGAACGGTTAGGCGAAAACAACAAAAAAAATATTTTCATTTTCTTTTGTGTTTTTCTATGTACATACGTTTTCGTTGTTTAGGTAAATTTGCGCGTAAGATTTACGCACAAATTTAGGGGGATATCTAAACATATCCATCTGTAAATAGAGAAAATGAGAAAAATACAAAAACATTCGAAAAACAAGAAAAAATAAAAAATATTTCGTTGCATAAATGGGAAATGAAATAATTTCATTATGTGGATTAAGGCTGACTCATGTAAGACCAATATTGAAATGGTCTGACTCCAGAGTGATATGTTGGTAGGCTTTATCCTGATGGCTGGACCCTTTGACTGGTATTGCTTAGAACACTAAATTTATTCTATGACCTCAGGAAAGATCGGTCACTTGGAATTAGGATATGTCTATTTGAATGCGTGTGTGACGTCCCGATACACACAATTTCGTTCTAGTTCTGAAATCTTTTCTGTCCAACTCATGTACCTCCTCTGCTGCATCCAGATACATGCTGACCTGGAGGTGCTAGGCAACGACAGCTTCTGCTACATCCAGATACATGCTGACCTAGCTGTACGTTGTCGCGCTATAGATCAATTACACCCGAAAGAGGCCCTCTAGTGCCCAAAAGAAACCCGAAAAAAAAAACCTATATCAAACTGAGAAAACTCATTTGATTTGTATATTATATCCATCTCTGCAAATGATCTATTCTTTTCTCTTCTCAATCCAGTCCCAGTCAAGATTTCAGAATCCTAGAACGGGCTTGTGAAATACGTGGTAGGGAAACTGCATGTGTGATAGCGTGTTCTGATTAAAAATTCCAGGATTTGATTGTGATTGAATTGAGTGCTCATATAAATTAAAATTAAAACATGATAAATCAGTTGCAGATCGTCACATGAAAAAGGCCTAGGGAGGTAAGTTTAAGTGGACAAATATACTGGCAATCGCTCGGATCAACCAAAGTAAATTAGTGTTGATAAGTGTAGTCTAGCCTGAAATACTGTGATTTGATCCCATTGCAACTGTAATTGTATAATTAGTTTCTTTGTGTATTTGTGTTTTAGTTTATATTGTTAGTTTTTATAAAATCAAAAACCCAAAAATAGAGTGTTTATTTGTTTTGTTAAAAATTTAACCGTTCTTGAAGATTTGATTGATCATCATAGATTGAAAGAAATTTAAATTGTGAAATCTGAGTACAGATACTTGGATGTGCCGAGTGTTCATGTGGTACTTTCCTCTGTTGCACATAAATGTTTGCTTATGAATTTCTGAGCATGTGCAGAATTATCTTTAAATCAAGAAACAGGGGTTATTAAAGAATGAGATGTTGTTGGTTGCTGACAAAGCATGAAACATCACAACAACAAGATGTGCCTGAGTCAGAAGAACCAGATACAAGTCATCTCTGACAGTGATAGTGCATTTGAAGAAGTACCTGTGAACCTGCTTGAAATTGAAGACATTGACAAAGAAAAGAGTTGCTGAGAATCCTCCGCTTGCATTCTTTTCAACAAGATTTTCAAGCAAAGCTGATCACGAGTAAGAAGAACAAAAGAGCCCAAGTTTGAAGATGAAAAGATGAAGTATCTTCCCACAGAAACATAATGAAGACAACAGTTTGATAAAGACAGCATAAACCTAGGGGGATATTGTAAGGCCCTATAATGGTGTAGGTTTACGCCTATCTTTATCAAACATAATTATAGGCTATTGGGCTTAGCCTTGTAGTGGGTTAGATAGTAATGGAATAAGCCATGTGGGCTAATTAAGGGATTTGGGCCTGTTTGGTTAGTAATGTGCATGTGGGCTTGGCCCAACTTGTAACTAGGCCACCCTATGTAACTATAAATAGGGTGAGCCTAGGTCATTATTAGGTTAGACATTTGTTAGACATTTTTAGTGAGGTTCTTCATAGTTTTCGATTTCTTGGTGGGTGTACCAGACGTTTCTCTAGAAACCGTGTGCACTTTGGTTATAATCATTCAGGTTCTTGCTCTTAACACTTTTCTCAGTATTCCGCGCTTTGATTAGTGTTTGATATCCGATTGTGTAGTGTTCCTGGACTTACACCGATTCATGGCGCCTGCTTGGTTAGCATTATTAACACGGTTCCCATCACCTCCCTGATTTCCTTGTGGGCGGTTCCCAGCACCACCACGGTTGTTCCTATTCCCATTTCCTCCTTGGCCTCCCCGGCCAGCACTAGCCCAACAAAAATCCTTCGTATGACCAGTCTTCCCACATGATTCACAAACTCTCAGGCTGCAACGACCAGAGTGATGTTTTTGGCATGAGTTGCACTTGGGGTGTGCACCCATGTATCCCTTCCCTTTCTTTCTACCACCAGCTGAATCTTGAGCTGGCGCATTCGATTCTCCCTTCTTAACCACCATCCCGGTGCTTTGCTTGAAACTCGAAAACTTTCGCTTATTACCACCAGATGACTCCACATGAGTCTCCTTCTTCTTGGGCTCAATCTCATCAAACTTGTTCAACCGAATCGCCTCTTCGGTGAGAGCCACACTCAGATCAATGGCTTCTGTGATGGTTGCAGGTTTGGAAGAAGTCACCATGCTGATTATCTGAGGAGCCAATCCCCAGATGAAGCGTTCAATCCTTTTGAACTCGGGCGTAACCATATAGGGTACCACATGCGACAAATCGTGGAACCTCTGAACATATTCAGCTACCTTGGTACCCTCCATCTTTAGGTGCCAGAATTCGGTCTCTAACCTCTGAATTTCCACACGAGAACAGTACTTCTTGCGCATAAGTTCTTTCAACTCAGTCCAGGTCAGTGCGTAAGCTGCGGCTTCGCCAAGGGTCTGGACCTGTAGATTCCACCAGGATAGGGCTCCATCCACAAATAGCCCTGAGATGTAAGTGACTTGTTGATCCAGCGCGCATTTGCTCATGCGAAGTACGGACTCGGTCTTCTCTGCCCAGCGGACGAAAGCAACAGCACCACCTGTGCCGTCGAAATTTATGGGCTTACAGTCCAAAAATTGTTTGTAGGTGCACCCTGCACATACATTATATCATAGGAACGGCATTAGCATCTGCTAAAGGAATCCATTTAGGCCATGGTATGTCTTAATGACTTAGGGTTACCATGAGGAGGATTTTGGTTGCCGTTAATGTTCGAGCTACTTCCGCTTGGTCCTCCTTGCGAGGCAGCATATTGAGCAATGGCGGCAGCAATAACTTGCTGTAGTTCTTCAGGAGTAGTGGGCATCGGCTGCGGTTGACGTCTTGGTTCCATCTTCTAAAGATGCGTACGTCGATTAGGCCATAATAAACATACGTATATAGTAATAGTAATAGCATATAACATCTCATGTTATCAATATATCACACATAACATCCCATGTCTCAACATCCCATGTCACAAATATCATACACACAACATCCCATGTCCCAACATCCCATGTTGCAAATATCATACATACAACATCCCATGTCCCAACATCCCATGTTGCAAATATCATACATACAACATCCCATGTCACAAATCATAAATAAGCAATCAAGTGAATCAGATATGGTGAGAATACGGCGATTGTTATATATATATCGAGACCATAATGTGGTAAGGGTATCAGTACGTCACTGTATCATACAATCACAAATCGAATAGGGGCTACATCACCCCTGTCAAAAACAATATCACATCAGTGTCACATACATCCAGTACATCAACAAATATCAACAAAAATCAGTATCGTCAGATGGTCTCCAAAAGGCTGTGCAGTCACAATCGCTGTCGTCTCACCATCGTCTACCACTATGGCACCAATGAGCTCTATGCAGATGGGGGTGGAGGAGGGGGAAAGTGAGTGTAGAGTAAGCGGCGTAAATGAAGCCAATCCTCCTCCATCGCCTGCTGAGTGCGAATAACAGAAGCGATCTGCTGCTCCATAGTCGTAAGTCGGGCAGCAAAGTCTGGGGGTAGTGATCGAAAAGGCTGAAAAGATGAGGATGTCTGACCAAGATATGGACCTAGTGATAGCTGAGCTCTCTCGAGCTCCTGGAGTCGCTGTGTATGGGACTCATGCTGATGGACAAAGGACATCAAGACGTCCTCTATGGTATGTCCCATATGGAATGGATGATATGGATCAGTGGGTGGCATCGGTGAGGAAGATGACCAAAGCAGTGGCATGTTGGTGGGATCGAATGGTGCTACATGAACAGAAGATGGAACAGGTGTCATCTTAGGTACGAAAGGCATAGGCATCGGTATGTGCCCAAAGGGGTGGGCTGAAGAGCCCTCTCCAGGCCCTGCTGGAGGTACAAACGGTGGGATCTGAAATGAAAAATCAGTATGATGTGCATCAGCGTGATGTGGTGGAAGCGGTGGAACATCCTCGTCAGCCGGTATCCAACCGTGCTGAGCCTCCTCATCAGGTGGATCCATATGCTCTGCAAATAGTGCGTGCTCAGGCTCAATGGGTACAGGATCAAAAGGAGCAATGACAGGATCAACATGATCAATATGATGGTCAACAGGGACGTCAGCAATCAAAGGTGGGTCAACAAACGGATCAACAGCATGATCAGCAACTAACAAAGGGACATCATCAACAGGAAGATCGCCAACTGGCGGGTCAGCCAAAACGGGCTCAACAGGAACGTCAGCATGTACCAAGTCATGCTCATGTACAGGATCGAGAGCAGCTGCCTGCTCTGGGGCTACGGCAGGCTCCGGGTCGTCAAAAGCCATGTCAAAATCAATCTCTGGGTCAAAGGGATCGATAGGATCGACGGGATCAACAGGGTCCTCCATATGCTGGTCCATAGGAATATACTCAATATCGCGGTCAGGATCAAATCCTGGAGGAAAAACGGGATCGGAATCCTCAATATCTTCGTGCTCGAACACAAAGCTCGGAATGGGGGCGGCAGAAGATGCCTGATCGGGGTCCGAGTCATGAACAAAATGCTGCGTGCTCACCTCGTGAGACGGAGCAGATGCCACAGACTCAAAAGAGTCTGGGACTGGTGAGTGGACGGGCGAGTCTCCAGCTGGTGCATCAGCGATCATCAAAAGACCGCCAGCGGGTAAAGGGGCTGCATCAGGAACCTCGTCCTCAAAAGGCTCGTCCTCGTAGAGATCAATGTCGCCGTCAGCCTCGGCGTCTGGTAATAGCTCGTGTGCTGGGTATGAAGCAAGAGGAATCGGAGCTGGAATCACAACAAGGGGAAGATACTCAGCAGGATCGCCATCAATAGGCTCATAGGCACCCTCGGGTAAAGCGAAGGGCAAGGAGTCATCAGTATGCTCATCAGCGCCGTCGGGTAGAGCGAACGGCTGGAAGTCATCATCATCCGTGCTCGTGTAGTCTGAGGTATGCACCTCATGCTCCGATGACACAATGTCATCCGACACTATGGGTAGAGGTCCAGTGGTATCTGAGTCTCCGGTGCCTGATGTATCCATGTGTCTGTAACACAATCACAAGTATGCACAAATAATTAGTAAATCAGGTAATCACATAAGTTACCAAATAATAATCACATAATCCACCTAGTCCCACTAGCCTCCCAGCCTCCCAGACTGTCCTTCCTAGTCCCACTAGCCAACTTTCCCAGCCTCCCAGACTGACTCCCTAGTCCCACTAGCAAATTCTCCCAGCCTCCCAGACTGACTCCCTAGTCCCACTAGCAAATTCTCCCAGCCTCCCAGACTGACTCCCTAGTCTCACTAGACAACTACCTCGATCCATTAGATCGAGCCTCGGCCTCCCAGACCGAGCCTCAGTCTCCCAGACCGAGCCTCAGCCTCCCAGACTGAGCCTGAAAATAATAAATAAAATATGCTCAACATTTGTTTATAAAAACGGTTTTGGATCTGGACTTAAGTGGTATGCAGTAAAAATGTTTTCGTGAGAGCCCTAGTGATCATAGTCTAGACTCGAGAAGGAATCCTAGTTCGCTATGATCAGGGCTCTGATACCAAGGTGTCACACCCTGGCTTTGCGGAAGCGTGGTTATTTTGGTGTGACTTCTTAATACCATAGCTTAATCATAACAAGCTATATGAATTAAAAATATGCAAGATCATCCATTGATAATAAAATGGTAAAACATTGTCTTAATGGGTTAACACCCAACAATCATAACTTGTCTAAACATTACAAATGCAAACCTAACATAAACATGATTCAAGGACTGTGACTTGTCCAGGAAAGAGTCACAAGCCTCGAACCCTGGATGACCTCGGGCCTAATACAGCGGAAAACAAGCCATACCGCGCCAGATCGTTAATTTCCTGAAATACATGTAAGTTGAAAAATCAACAATAATGTTGAGCGAGTTCATGCGAAAGTGAGTAAATAAACCTTTATCTTTATCAAAAACCTGGTATGTAGCAAATAAGGAAAAAGAGATCACCAATGGTTTGCAAGGCCATTGATATGTGTGAGGTGCAAGTAGGGATGACTCAAACCTAGCGGATTTATGCGTCGGGCACTAAGTCACCCCGAGGTCCGTTATGCTGGACCTGGGGCTGGGCTCGCTACACCCAGATAGATCTACCGCTCCTGTCCCTCGGTCCTACTACGAGGATTAATGGCCTCAAGTTGTGCCTACCCACTCACATGATCTAAGTAGTAAACCTCCTTACGCTAACCATACCATGTATCAAGTATTCATAATCATAGTAACATGTATTTCACCCCCGCAGTTTATAAAACTGAAAACAGTTAAGAGAAAAGGGGGACATGAACTCACAGTGAGTGCGTCACAATACCAAGTAATCCAAATATCCAACTGCTGCGCAACGACCTACATGTGCTAATTCTATTAGACGGATGGCCGTGCCTTAGCTTTATAGTTTACATTTTCGGGAAACGGTTAGACGACCGTTCCGTGTATATACTTGGTAGAAAATCTCCTTCCCAAGGATGGGGGAATTAATACATGCGTGTTTATAATATTAAGTCTCACTTAATATATTTTATTTCTCATCCCAAAATATAATTATTTTTCTCAAAAATAATATATTTTCTTTTTACATAATACTTTCCAAAATAATATGTTGACAATATCCGTATTTATGAATATTTCCGGATAATGCGTAAGTTACGTTTTGGCGATTAAATGGTAATAGTAATTACCGTTGTAACTTATATGTTTGTCGTATAAGCGTTTGTATTATTTTGGGTTCGACAAAGTTAGTAAATATCATTTTTACTCTAAAAATAATATTCATACATTTTCACAAAATAATCATAAACAGTGTTGTGAAAAATATATTTATCGAATAAATATTTATCACGTTTAGTTTTTGTGAAAATCCCACCTCCGAACATTTAATAAATAAAGTCATGGCGGAATATACTTTGAAAACATGTCAAAAGTAGTCTAACACTTGTAAATAATTCTAAGTGTTAGATTTTAGAAAATTTCGCCAGAGTTTCCCCTGTAACTGGAGGTGGCCACGCTTTTAAGCGTATCATTTTCTTTTACAAAATCATTCCAACACTTCATTTAAATCAACCAATCAATTTCCAACACATTAAACAAGTTTCAACACTTCAAACTTGTAGACTGGTATGTAAAATCGCATTATTACATGAACTTGTAGTTTTTCTAAAACTATTGTGTAGATCTCGTTATATTTAGTGGATCTATGTATATAATAGTTTAGTTTTGTAAAAACCCCGTTTTTAGAACAAATCATCCTTTACAACTTCCCGACAATTTTCATAAAAATTGTTATTTTGTCGGATCTTTCGTTTCACAAGTGTTTATACTATTGTAGTTTGTAAAATATCATATTTGTTAACATGTTATCCAACTTATATAAAACATGATTTTCTCGACACTTGGTTCTACGAATGTACCACTTGTACATACGTAGATCGGCTCGTTTTAAATACTATTTTTCATGTCAAAACACTTTTACACAAGTTCATGTTTCCCGTGTGGTGGAGTTTCACCTTTTAACCCTTGTACCAAAAGAAACAAGTGTATGTCAAGATTCATGATCTTAACAAAGTCGGGTTAAACGATGATAAGAGCCACCACAACGTAGATCGGGCCTCAATAATCAACATTATCGAGTACTATGACTTTTACACGCGTTATATGCTTTTAACCAACAATATTCGAGTTTTAGTAGTCTTTATAGATTCAAAAGATGGGTTACCGACTTTTAACCGTTAAAAATCCTTTTAACCACTTTAGATACGATCAAGAACAAGTTTTAAATGGTATACCTCTAGCTCGGGGCTAGGGAAGAATCTAGTCGGAAAGGGCGTGGATAAAAGCAAATGAACGTGGTCCTTCAACTTCCGCTTGCTTCAAGCTTCCTCGTACGTGATCCCCGACACTTATGTGAGCTTGGAATGGCAAGACAAGAACCGAAAATATGATGGATGGGGGTGGGTGGTCACGGCCGAGAGGAGAGGAGGGCAAGAGAGAGAGTGAAGTTGGTGGATGGTGATGTCTCTCATGTGTGGGTGAGTGTATTTATAGAAAAACTCAACTCCTTCGTCCATCGGTTTACAAGCTCTCTAGATATCCACGAAACTAATATAAAAATCAAAAGGTTGTACTCCCTTGTCACATCAAGGTGACCGATCCCATTAGGGGGGGGGGGTATCCGGTTGGGTCTTGATCGTTTAGTTAGAGTTTAGTTTGGTTAAGTCGGTTACTTTTAGAGATTAACCCCGTTAGTTGTTTGATGCGTTATAATGCAGGTGTTAGGGTAATCAGGGACCCTAACTGGCTCAGAAAAAGACTAATAATATTTTTGGCAATATTTTTATCTTCCGGGTATAGTCCGGTTGTTTGGTTGGATAGTAATCCGTTAAAGTGCTTAAGTAATCCTTTAAGCGTCGTAATTAATATTTTTAGCGACACAATTATTCTGCAAAGTGTCAGGAATAATTCCCCATGTTTTGGCACTTTATTAATTAGCTAGAAGCTAGTGTGTTGATAAAAGTGTTGTGTTTCGTGCTTAGAGTACGTTTTTGGCACATCCAATCTCTATATCTTATTCCTAGAGACGTAGTTATACAACCCTTGTATTCCTACACACACTACGGGTGTAGTAAAATATTTCTGGCTCATTCAGGCCTTTAGAGGCAGTGTTTGCCTGATGCTGGCTATATCAGCATGTTCAATAGGTTATCCGTTCAAATGCTACTGTGCTTTTGTGCATCATGTTTGTCACTAAAGTTCAGTAAGTAAATAATGTAGTGACGGAAAAATCAAAGTATGATGCAGATATGTACAAGTATCAACAATCAAGTAGCAGTTTATCAGAAATCACAGTTAAGCACAGTAATTAAGCAACAATTAATAGTTAATTAAGTCGTACGGATACCTGGTTTAGTGAGGGTTGTCACACTTACGGTCCGTAAGCCCTCTCCAGCACAGCAGACTTCATTTTTATAAACCCAGCTGTTCCCCATTGTTTTGCACATGGTTTTGTCTAATCTATGGGCTGGTTTGAAGGCTCCCATGGTATTCAAATCAGTGGGTATGATGTGTAGGGCTTGGATCGAAGCTTGGGTTTCAAGAAACAATCCTAACGGTTATAGAAATCCTATAAATACCCCCACCACTTTGCTCAAAATCCACACTTGATTTTCTGAGATTTCTCTAAGTTGAAGTGCTAGCCACCTCATACCTGAGAATACTTGGGAAATCAAAGCTTGCGGGGACCTTTTGTAAGTATCGTTTCGTTCTTTTCATTCGTTTTTCTCGTTAAAGTCAAATTGCGTTTGACTTTCTGCTTTGACCAGTTTATGGTCAACGCGAAGTTCGTTTGAACTTCATAACGTGAGCGTAATCACGATGGTTATAGTCCCTAGTGACTATACCTACTGATTACCACGTTATCTAGGCTCAGTGACGAGTCGTAGTTTCGGCCAAAATGCATTTTCTCGCGTATTTTGTAACCAAACTACTCTAGGGTATCAAAACCGTTTGTTTTGATATCAAAACCTGTTTTCTAACTTAACTAAACATGTTCTAGCATGTTTAACTCGTCACTTTTTAGATTAGTGCTTATGTAGAGTCGTAAGTCAAGCGGACTAAACACGCGCTCAGACTTTCGAACACGACCCGTTTGGTCGATCATTAGGATCCGACCAAACATGTTTAGTGACCATAATAGCATAGGGAATAACCTTTCAAGGTTATACCTTATGGTCACCTAGTTTAAGTAGTTGTATGATAAGTAGTTTATATGCCTTAAGTAAATTACCAAAATACCCTTTTCATGCATAATTGGTAATTAAGCATATGTAACCTAACCTTTTGCCACGCAACTGATTATGTAACATATTTAAACATAAAGAGGCATATAATACTTGTCATAGGACTAGTTAGACGTCTCGAACGCGCTTTTGCGCGCACGACGCGTTAAAGTAGCGTAAGCTACCTTAAGGGGTCGCAATGGGTCGAAAGCACTTAGGTTAGGTTTCAATTTAGGATGTAGGCTTTGTTAAACCATATCACATGAGTTCCAACACTCATTTGGTTTACAAGACCTAATTCTGTCCGATCGTCCGATTTAGACGTTTATTGTTTGACTAGTGGTTCGATTACTAGGTGCTAGTTGATTCCTTTGGTTTGCTTGAGGTTGTTTAAAGTTCTATTGATTGAGGATACTTTGCACTACATGTGAGTACATAGTTCCCATATTTTACTGTTTTTTAAATGTTTTTGGGGTGATTCATATGTACGAAATGTTTTCAAGGTTTAAACGATGATTTCAAAAACGATTAAAATGATTTTTACTAAACTAATAACGATTTCAATAATCTGAACAAAACTTGATGGTTGTAGTTACATAACAAATGACATTCATTAATTTTGGCCCAACCGACCAGTATTAGGTTATGGTACCATAGGATCTGACAAATCTCGTCACCTTACTACACCCATGGTTATGTGTGGGGGTTGTGGGTAGCGACTGAATCTGATGTTTGTTAACTTACCCTTTGGTGGTTTGTTAATTTGAGAAGCGAGAAGCGAGGTGATCGAGTCACGAAGGTTTGAATGTTGTTAGCGAGACGACCATAAATAGTTTTTCACAAATTAAAACGAGGATGATTTAAACGATTTTTGTTACGTCCGTATTTGCGTCTAGAAGAAATGACATCCAAAAGGCGCCAGAGACAAAACTTCTAAAATGTACAAATCTTTCACAACTTAAAAGGTAAAAACTCTAGTAACATTAACACATGATTTTAACAAAATTTGAGCATGACCCGTCCGTAAAATGCGTATATCCCTGTTTGAACCATAACCAAGACAAATACCATTCTACAAGATACTATTGAAACCAAAACATCGAATACAAAAAAAAATAAAAAATACGTCTACCAACAAATTATACAAATAGGTATATTGACCCAAAACATTAGTATCAACTAGCGGAAGCGCTTGGCATCACATATGAAGAACACGTGCTCGCTCCAATTCGCCGAGTCGCCTAAATTGAGAATTTACCTACATTTGACAACAAAGCTTTAAAAAGTTAGTCCTTATACTTGTTTGCTTATAAAATCGTCATTTTAGTTCCATTCGTGTACATACTTTCATTTCTCTTACGCATTCGATTATCCAATTAAATGGGCATGACTTGTACTTTCATAAAACTAATCCGTTAGTAGGTGGTGACGACCAAACATGAAATATCGTATAAACCAAAACGTCCATAGCATAATCTAACCGCTTAAGTTACTTCAACCCGATTATCCTTCTAACATTCAACCATTTCAGTACTATATCAACGCTTCGAAAGTCCGACATTCATAACCTGCACTTTCAAACATACTCGATAATAACTTGGTTAGCAAACCCGTAATCCCAACATATTCAAGTACTACATTTTCGTAAAAAGGTCGCTAACCATATATATGCATCTATTTAACTACAACACAATGTATGCCTTTCGCGTAATTATGTACATACGTGTGTGTATATATATATACATATTCTATATGTCACACCCCGACCGCGTATAACATGCAACCGCGGCGGAAAACGTCGGGGAGTGTTGTGGACAGAATTAATTGTTTCATAACCATGGCATACAAAGTTGTATTTTATTTATAAACAAGAGTGCTACATCGTTCCAAAACAAGAAATACAAAGTTCAAAACATATTTAAACTAGCCTATCTTCATTTTTAGGCTCTAAGGCACAGGTCCGCCCTAGTATCGTGATCAACATCTTATGGAACAGCTCCTGAAAACACATGTGAAAGTAGGTACGTCAGCATAAAAATGCCTGTGAGATACATAGGTTTTGTGAAAATGGGATTCATGACTTGAGTTTAAAGAATGTTTAATAACAGTCAGCCATGAACCTTGTAATTTGTCTTGCTTTGTAAACCATTTGAAAAACGATAACATCAGATGATATGTATAGATAAGTGCAAGGTTAAACGAGTAACCAAGTAAAGTGAGTTGAATATAATAAGTTGTTTTGTAAGACAATGTTTTATGAAAAGTATGTTATTTGTATAAAATGTTATATGTCTAAACTGAAATGATTTAGATAACGCTAAGATATGTAATATTATACAAACATTTATATATAGGAAGTACCAGCGACGTATCCACCATGTTTGCATCATATTACATACTCCACGTTACTCAAACCATTTACCCAAACCAATCCACCATGTAAATTGTTCATGTATAAACCAAATGTCAAGTGTTATTGTGTAAACCATGTCAAATGTTTATGTTTAATGTAAATCATGTAATGTGCATCCCAAATGTATCATGTATGGTAAGCGAAATGTATCAACTTAAACCATATGTAAAATGCACAAAACAAGTCGTTGAAGTAAAACGTGGTTTAAATCAACGTTATGTTCTGTGGAAAAATGCATGCTCTATTGATACTAACATTTATGCGGTATTGTAAACTATGCATACATCCAAGCCTTGAGACTGTGGCGATAAACCCTCAAACAAATTAAAGGTTTATCTAAGTTATGTATATCGAATTCGGTCATTCCTTCCAATCCTATCAAACCCAGGATTTCAGAAACGGGAGTTGTCAAGTCCTATGGTACCACTACCTACTAACGAACGGTGTAGCTAATGTTAATGAATGTATTGTCCCATGTTAAACAAACCAAATGTCATAACAAAATGAAGGCATGTGATGTAAACAATTGTACTAAGTATGCTAAGTAAACATACGAAGCAGAAATGTTCATGTAAATCAATGTGTCCATATGCTTAGTAAACATATGCAACAGAAATGTTCATGTAAATCAATGTGTCCATATGCTGAGTAAACATATGCAACAGAAATGTTCATGTAAATCAATGTGTCCATATGCTGAGTAAACATATGCAACAAAAATGTTCATGTAAATCAATGTGTCCATATGCTGAGTAAACATATGCAACAGAAATGTTCATGTAAATCAATGTGTCCATATGCTGAGTAAACATATGCAACAGAAATGTTCATGTAAATCAATGTGTCCATATGCTGAGTAAACATATGCAACAGAAATGTAATGTAAATCAATGTACTAAGTACACACACAATGGGCATACATAGCATGAAATGTAATGAAATCATGTACTATAATGTACTAACAACATAGCAGGCATATGATGTGAAAACATGGAAAGCATGAATGTAACAGATAGGCACGTGTGTTTCACCCAAAAACAGTTTGGAAAACAGTAAAAGAGGGGTTTAATGTACTCACCTGAGATTGCTTTGGAGTTCTTGTATAATAACCAGATAATGCTAAAGATCACGGGATATCAAACGGCACCTAATAGGTAGCTATGTTAATATACCGGACCAAATCGGAAGGATCGGATAGTATGCGGGTTCGTAAACCAAACGAGTATGGAGACTCGTGTAATATGGTTTAACAAAGCCTACATACTAAAATGAAACCTAACCTAAGTGCTTGCGACCCATCACGACCCGTTTAGGTAGCTTATGCTACCTTAACGCGTCGTTCGCGTAGAACGCGTTTGGAACGCCTAACATCGTGACCACAAGGCATAACCTCGGAAGGTTATAGCTATGGTCACCTAATGTGTTTGGTCGGATTCTAATGATCGACCAAATGGGTCGGGTTCGAAAGTATAAGCGATGGTTTAGATCGCTTACCTTACGACCCTATATATGCACTAAACTAAAAGTGACGAGCTAAGCATGTTAGAACATGCTTACCTAAGATTAGAAAATAGGTTTGGCATCAAAACAAACGGCTTTGATGCTCACGAGTAGTTTGGTTACAAAATACGCAAGAATGCGCATTTTGGCCGAAACTACGACTCGTCACTGAGCCTAGATAACGTGGTGATCAGTAGGTATAGTCACTACGGACTATAACCATCGTGATCACGCTCACGTTATGAAGTTCTAATGAACTTCGCATCGACCATAGGCTGGTCAATGCAGAAAGTCAACAAAACATTGACTTTCGGACTCGAAAAGCGAATAAAAGAGCGAAAGAATACTTACGGAGGGTCCCTGAATGCTAATCTAGACCAAAATGGCTCAGGTATGAAACAAAGGTTCCAACTTAGAGCTCTTGATCAGATTGTGTGGGTCTTGATCAGTTATAGGAAAAGCATAACTGTTAGGATCGTTTATCGAATATCGTGCCACGATCTTGTGCATACACTTGTCAAAATATTGTGGTAAGTCAGAACTTGGCCCTTGGCTCTTGATTGGGTGAAAGGGCATTGCCCCTTGAACGAACGAAAGGCCAACTGCAAGTGGATTCAATGAATCTGCTGTACTGGGGACCCCTTACGGACCGTATGGCTTATGGCTTACGGTCCGTAAGCCCCTAGTTTGGCAGATTTACAGTTTTGGTCCCTGCAGCTCCAAAACTTGGTATTTGATGCATTTTTGACACGTTTAAGTCCCCTTAACCCTATTTCAAAGCTCTAAAATGAACTTAAAGTATAGGGAACTTAAAATGTGCTCAAAAATATCTCGGATGTCGGTTCGTTTGGCCGTACGGTCACGATGTTCGGTTAATTACGACGGAATGCGCATAAGCGCGAAAGATGATCCAAATTGCACGACGAATGGATTTTTCTCATGCCATACACTAAGGCATAATATAAGGATGCTTACATAAATTTTTGGGTGTCCGGATGTATTCAGAAGGTAAGTTATGCGCACAAGTGCAAACTTGTGCACTTTTTGACATTTTTAGCCCCTGAATGATCCAAAAGTTTGTTTTAGCATACCAAACCCCTCAAAGCATATTTCTAAGCTATGTAAAGGATATTTATGGTATGCTTAACTTATGGACATGTTCCGGAATGTTCGTTACAGTTCGAATTGGCATACTTTCACAGTTTGTCAATTTTAGTCCCTGTAAGCGAATTAACTTGTTTTTGCCATACCAAAGCCTTCAAAACTTATTTCTAAGTTATGTAAAGGTTATTTAAGGTATGTTGAGTACATGTTGATGTTCCGGAGTATTTGTCGCATTAAACTGAGTACGTTTACGTACCAGTTCGCGTATAACTCTCCAGAAAGCGATGTAGAGTTTGAAATTGAGCAAAAGTCAAAACATGAAAAATGTAAAACACAACCAAACAAACATTGGGATAAAATAACATTGTTTTATTGATAATAGAACTATTCACAATGATTACAAGCACAAATGTTACAGTCTCCCCTACTTGTGGAAATTTTGTCCCGAAATTTATTTAGAGGAAACTCATGGAAAAAGATGCGGATATTTCGCCTTCATTTGATCTTCACGTTCCCAAGTAAACTCGGGTCCATGTTTAGATTCCCATCGAACCTTGACCAAAGGAATACGCTTGCGTTTAAGCCACTTGACTTCACGTTCCATGATTTCTACCGGTTTCTCAACAAATTTCAGTGTTTTATCAACACGAATTTCGTCAAGCGGCATGTGGAGGTTCTCATCAGCTAAACACCTCTTGAGATTGGACACGTGAAAGGTTGGATGAACATTTCCAAGTTCAGGAGGTAACTCAAGTCTGTAGGCTACCTTACCGATTCTTTCGACGATCTTGAATGGTCCAACGTATCTAGGTGCAAGTTTTCCTTTCTTTCCAAATCTGATCACACCTTTCCAAGGTGAGACCTTGAGTAATACACGATCACCGACTTGAAAATCCAAGGGCTTGCGTTTTTGGTCCGCGTAATTCTTTTGACGGCTTCTAGCTGTCTGAAGGTTATCACGAACTTTCTTAACCTTATCTGTTGTCTCCAAAATGAGGTCCAGTAAGTTGAGCCTCGCCGATCTCATTCCAGCAGACTGGTGAACGACATTTCGACCCTAGAAAGCCTCGAAAGGAGCCATGTTGATGCTGGAGTGATAACTGTTGTTGTGGGAGAATTCAATCAACGGAAGATGTGAATCCCAACTACCACCAAAATCGATCACACAAGCTCTAAGCATATCCTCCAGTGTCTGGATTGTTCTTTCAGATTGACCATCCGTTTGCGGATGATAAGTTGTGCTTAGATTAAGCTGAGACCCCATAGCAGATTGCATGGTTCTCCAAAAATGAGAAGTGAAACGAGTATCTCTGTCAGAAATGATGTTCAAAGGAACACCATGTCGAGCTACAATTTCATCTACGTAAATTTGAGCAAGTTTGTCAGCAGAAAAATCCTCACGGATTGGCAAGAAATGTGCTGACTTGGTAAGACGATCAACGACTACCCAGATGGCATCGTTACCTTTCTTTGTGCGCGGGAGTTTGGTAATGAGATCCATAGTAATATTTTCCCATTTCCAAACTGGGATCTCTGGTTGCTCCAATAAACCAGAAGGACGCTGATGTTCAGCCATAACCTTAAGAAGTAAGGCATTTTGATACGTATAAGGCAATGTCTTTCTTCATACCAGGCCACCAATACTGAATACGAAGATCCTTATACATCTTATCTGAGCCAGGATGAATAGAATAACGAGACTTATGGGCTTCATCCATAAGCAAGGTACGAAGATCATCTTGGCTTGGGACCCACAAACGGTCCATGAAGTAATACGATCCATTGTCCTTCAGTTCAAGAGCGGGTGTTATGTGATAAGGAAATTCCTTATCCATCAAACCTTGTGAAACACAAGCTTGTTGAGCCTGAGAAATACGAGCTTGGATATCGGTTTGAATAACAGATTGGACACGTACACAATGAAGCTTAGTACGTTCCTTGCGACTTAATGCATCGGCTACGACATTCGCCTTACCAGGATGGTAGCGAATTTCGCAGTCATAGTCGTTTAGAAGTTCAACCCAACGTCTTTGCCTCATGTTGAGTTCCTTTTGATTGAAGATATGTTGAAGACTTTTGTGGTCAGTGAAAACCACACATTTTGTACCGTACAAATAGTGTCTTCAGATCTTAAGAGCGAAGACAACTGCACCCAACTAAAGATCATGAGTGGTGTAGTTCTTCTCATGTATCTTCAACTGTCTTGATGCGTATGCTATGACTTTGTTTCTTTGCATCAGGACGCAGCCAAGGCCCAATTTAGATGCATCACAATAAACGACGAAATCATCATTGCCCTCGGGCAATGTTAGGACAGGCCCGTCGCAAAAGTTTTTGTTTCAAAGTCAGGAACGCTTCCTCTTGTTTGACTCCCCACTCAAAGGGTTTGTTCTTCTGAGTTAGAGCGGTTAGAGGAACTGCAATCTTCGAGAAATTCTCAATGAAGCGGCGGTAATAACCCGCTAGACCAAGAAAAGAACGAACTTCAGTAGGAGTAGTAGGCGTATCCCAATCCTTGATCGCACTGATCTTGGAGGGATCTACATGAATACCTTGTTCGTTGACAATGTGTCCTAAGAATTGAACCTCTTTAAGCCAGAATTCACACTTGGAGAATTTGGCGAAAAGCTGTTCTTTCTTTAGGAGTTCCAACGTAAGACGAAGATGTTGTTCATGATCAGCTCGCGTCTTAGAATATATCAAAATGTCATCAATGAAAACGATGATGAACTTATCTAAATAAGGCTTGCAGACCCTATTCATCATGTCCATGAAAACAGCAGGAGCATTAGTCAAACCGAATGGCATGACTGTGAACTCATAATGTCCATAACGAGTACGGAACGCCGTCTTGGGAATATCTTCTTCATGCACACGGAGTTGATGATATCCAGATCGCAGATCAATCTTTGAAAAGTAAGAAGCGCCTTGCAATTGATCAAAGAGATCATCAATGCGAGGTAGGGGATATCGATTCTTGATGGTGAGCTTGTTAAGCTCACGATAATCGATACACATCCTGAAAGATCCATCCTTCTTCTTTACAAAAAGAACGGGAGCACCCCAAGGTGAAAAGCTAGGACGGATAAAACCTTTGTCGGAGAGCTCCTGAAGCTGTTTAGATAATTCTTGCATTTCAGACGGTGCAAGATGGTATGGAGCTCTGGCAATGGGATTTGCACCAGGTACGAGGTCAATACGGAACTCGACTTGGCGTGCTGGAGGTAGACCAGGTAACTCTTCAGGGAAAACTTCAGAATAATCCCGAACGACAGGAATATCTGAAATAGTCTTACCCTTTCCTTTATCTGCTGTAACATGTGCTAAGAAAGCCACATAGTGCTTTCGCAGATATCTTCGAGCTTTAAAACAAGACATGAGTTTGAGACCACCGGCAGGCTTCTCACCACGAATCTGTAGGATCTCGCCTGTCGACAGCGGCACACGAACAATCTTCTCAGAACAAACTATCTCTGCACGATGCTTAGATAACCAATCCATGCCCACTATAACGTCGAAGCTTCCAAGTTGCCTTGGCGTGAGGTCAATAGGAAAAATATGGTCGTTAAGGTTCAACTGGCAGTTGCGTAGAACATAATTAAGAACAATGGGTTCACCACTGGCAACCTCTACTGTCAAAGGTTTACCTAGTTTCGTTCTAGACACGCGAAGCATTGTCTCAAAAGACAATGACACAAAGCTCTTGTCGGCACACGAATCAAAAAGAACAGATGATGGCTGATTATTAATAAAGAACGTACCGTTCACCACCTTGTTGTCTGCTTGTGCTTCTTGTGCATTCATGTTGAAGACTCGACCTCGAGCCTGAGCCTGATTCTGGTTTGCATTCTGGTTCTGGTTGGCTAGCCTTGGACACCGATTTCTGTAGTGGGTCAGGTCCCCACAGTTATAACAAGCACCTGGTGGGTAGTTTGGTCGTGCAGCCTGACCCTGTTGCTGAGCAACTTGTTGAGCAGGGTTCTGAACTGCGCGATTCTGAGCAAACCGACAAACATCGGCAAGATGACCCGACTTCCCACAGTTAGTACAGAAACGACACTGATATTGCGGCTGATGGTGACTGTTGCATTGATTGCACAAAGGTGCACTTCCTGAATAGGGCTTCTTTGCTGGAGGCTGGTTGGGAGCTGCCTGGTTAGCTTGGGCAGTGACAGCATAGTTTTGGGAAGCCTTACGCTTCCTTGACCCCCTTGAGGAACCAGAATCCTTTCCCTTCTTGTTTTGACCTTTCTTGCTATCTTCCTTGTCAGCTGACTGTTTCTTGCCCTTGTCGCCCTTCCTGTGTAGCTTATTCTTTCGAATCTGCGACTCAGTCAGTGTCGCTGATAACTCGATTGCCTGACGGAGTGTGGTAGGGTTGCTACCAGTGAGGATGTCTTGTACTGAGTCAGGTAGGCCGTCGATATACCTTTCGATGGCCTTATCGAGTGGGGTAACCATAGTTGGGCAAAGCAGACTCAACTCCTCAAACCTATCAGTATAAGCCCTGTGCTCGCCACTATCTTGCTTCAAAACATCAAATTCTTTCTCCAACGCCCGTTGTTCATGACGAGGACAAAACTCCCTCATCATAAGAGCTCTCAGTTCAGCCCATGTCTGAGCTAGAGCAACTTCTGCACCTTGATCTCTCATAACCCCATTCCACCATGTAAAAGCCCTCTTCTGAAACACGCTTGAAGAAAACTCGACCTTGCGATTATCCGGACACTGCACGTGGCGAAAAGTGTTCTCGATGCTCTCGAACCACTAAAGAAGCCCAGTTGCTCCTTCAGAACCACTGAACTTGAGTGGCTAAGCCGAGTTAAAATCCTTGTATTTGCATATACCATTGTTGTTGTTGTTGGCTTGGTTCCATTGAGCGAAGAGATTTGGGAATTGAGCAGCCATCTGCTGCGCAATAATCTCCGCCAGCTCGGCAGTAGCTATCTGGTTGTCGCGTCGAGGAGGCATTCTAGAAGAGAAAAACATGAAATGAAACGAGTGAGATGATTGGATGAAGAGAATGAGATGAAGAAAAATCAACAAAAGCAAAGATGGCGGTTATGCATCGCAAAGCAAATAAGCGACATGAAATGTCTAGTCAAAGTAAATGGGTCAGAATTAATGTATCGCGAAGACATGCTCGCCTATAAGTGAGCACTCACCCCAAGAGTTCCTAGGTAAGAGTGACTGGTCCGATTATGTGGATTTGTACGAACACTCTAGCCTTAGACAGAAAACCCAGGGTACAGGCATTCACTCTTCTAGTTCGCACGTGTTCACACTATTAACCCAAAACTTTGAAGAGATTTTTGAGAATCCAAAGGGGTTCAAAACCATATAACAGAGGGTTCAAAACCTAGTAATCAATCATCCTAGAACAGATGATTAATTTTCAAAGTGGATTCGGAACCGAAGTTCCCGTTGTGGTTATCACCTAAGGATAGGTGATGTGCATGTTTTAAACTCTAAACACAAGATAACTTGTGTTAGGGTCCTAGAAAGTTATAGTCTAGGTCAAAGCATTACTAATAACCTAATTCCCTATAACCATTGGCTCTGATACCAACTCTTCTGTCACACCCCGACCGCGTATAAAATGCAACCGCGGCGGAAAACGTCAGGGAGTGTTGTGGACAGAATTAATTGTTTCATAACCATGGCATACAAAGTTGTATTTTATTTATAAACAAGAGTGCTACATCGTTCCAAAACAAGAAATACAAAGTTCATAACATATTTAAACTAGCCTATCTTCATTTTTAGGCTCTAAGGCACAGGTCCGCCCTAGTATCGTGATCAACATCTTATGGAACAGCTCCTGAAAACACATGTGAAAGTAGGTACATCAGCATAAAAATGCCTGTGAGATACATAGGTTTTGTGAAAATGGGATTCATGACTTGAGTTTAAAGAATGTTTAATAACAGTCAGTCATGAACCTTGTAATTTGTCTTGCTTTGTAAACCATTTGAAAAATGATAACATCAGATGATATGTATAGATAAGTGCAAGGTTAAACGAGTAACCAAGTAAAGTGAGTTGAATATAATAAGTTGTTTTGTAAGACAATGTTTTATGAAAAGTATGTTATTTGTATAAAATGTTATATGTCTAAACTGAAATAATTTAGATAACGCTAAGATATGTAATATTATACAAACATTTATATATAGGAAGTACCAGCGACGTATCCACCATGTTTGCATCATATTACATACTCTACGTTACTCAAACCATTTACCCAAACCAATCCACCATGTAAATTGTTCATGTATAAACCAAATGTCAAGTGTTATTGTGTAAACCATGTCAAATGTTTATGTTCAATGTAAATCATGTAATGTGCATCCCAAATGTATCATGTATGTAAGCGAAATGTATCAACTTAAACCATATGTAAAATGCACAAAACAAGTCGTTGAAGTAAAACGTGGTTTAAATCAACGTTATGTTCTGTGGAAAAATGCATGCTCTATTGATACTAACATTTATGCGGTATTGTAAACTATGCATACATCCAAGCCTTGAGACTGTGGCGATAAACCCTCAAACAAATTAAAGGTTTATCTAAGTTATGTATATCGAATTCGGTCATTCCTTCCAATCCTATCAAACCCAGGATTTCAGAAACGGGAGTTGTCAATTTCTATGGTACCACTACCTACTAACGAACGGCGTAGCTAATGTTAATGAATGTATTGTCCCATGTTAAACAAACCAAATGTCATAACAAAATGAAGGCATGTGATGTAAACAATTGTACTAAGTATGCTAAGTAAACATACGAAGCAGAAATGTTCATGTAAATCAATGTGTCCATATGCTGAGTAAACATATGCAACAGAAATGTTCATGTAAATCAATGTGTCCATATGCTGAGTAAACATATGCAACAGAAATGTTCATGTAAATCAATGTGTCCATATGCTGAGTAAACATATGCAACAAAAATGTTCATGTAAATCAATGTGTCCATATGCTGAGTAAACATATGCAACAGAAATGTTCATGTAAATCAATGTGTCCATATGCTGAGTAAACATATGCAACAGAAATGTTCATGTAAATCAATGTGTCCATATGCTGAGTAAACATATGCAACAGAAATGTAATGTAAATCAATGTACTAAGTACGCACACAATGGGCATACATAGCATGAAATGTAATGAAATCATGTACTATAATGTACTAACAACATAGCAGGCATATGATGTGAAAACATGGAAAGCATGAATGTAACAGATAGGCACGTGTGTTTCACCCCAAAACAGCTTGGAAAACAGTAAAAGAGGGGTTCAATGTACTCACCTGAGATTGCTTTGGAGTTCTTGTATAATAACCAGATAATGCTAAAGATCACGGGATATCAAACGGCACCTAATAGGTAGCTATGTTAATATATCGGACCAAATCGGAAGGATCGGATAGTATGCGGGTTCGTAAACCAAACGAGTATGGAGACTCGTGTAATATGGTTTAACAAAGCCTACATACTAAAATGAAACCTAACCTAAGTGCTTGCGACCCATCACGACCCGTTTAGGTAGCTTATGCTACCTTAACGCGTCGTTCGCGTAGAACGCATTTGGAACGCCTAACATCGTGACCACAAGGCATAACCTCGGAAGGTTATAGCTATGGTCACCTAATGTGTTTGGTCGGATGCTAATGATCGACCAAATGGGTCGGGTTCGAAAGTATAAGCGATGGTTTAGATCGCTTACCTTACGACCCTATATATGCACTAAACTAAAAGTGACGAGCTAAGCATGTTAGAACATGCTTAACTAAGATTAGAAAACAGGTTTGGCATCAAAACAAACGGCTTTGATGCTCACGAGTAGTTTGGTTATAAAATACGCAAGAATGCGCATTTTGGCCGAAACTACGACTCGTCACTGAGCCTAGATAACGTGGTGATCAGTAGGTATAGTCACTACGGACTATAACCATCGTGATCACGCTCACGTTATGAAGTTCTAATGAACTTCGCATCGACCATAGGCTGGTCAATGCAGAAAGTCAACAAAACGTTGACTTTCGGACTCGAAAAGCGAATAAAAGAGCGAAAGAATACTTACGGAGGGTCCCCGAATGCTAATCTAGACCAAAATGGCTCAGGTATGAAACAAAGGTTCCAACTTAGAGCTCTTGATCAGATTGTGTGGGTTTTTGGCAACAAGGGGGGGGGGGTATTTATAGGAAAAGCATAACCGTTAGGATCGTTTATCGAATATCGTGCCACGATCTTGTGCATACACTTGTCAAAATATTGTGGTAAGTCAAAACTTGGCCCTTGGCTCTTGATTGGGTGAAAGGGCATTGCCCCTTGAATGAACGAAAGGCCAACTGCAAGTGGATTCAATGAATCTGCTGTACTGGGGACCCCTTACGGACCGTATGGCTTATGGCTTACGGTCCGTAAGCCCCTAGTTTGGCAGATTTACAGTTTTGGTCCCTGCAGCTCCAAAACTTGGTATTTGATGCGTTTTTGACACGTTTAAGCCCCGTTAACCCCATTTCAAAGCTCTAAAATGAAGTTAAAGTATAGGGAACTTAAAATGTGCTCAAAAATATCTCGGATGTCGGTTCGTTTGGCCGTACGGTCACGATGTTCGGTTAATTATGACGGAATGCGCATAAGCGCGAAAGATGATCCAAATTGCGCGACGAATGGATTTTTCTCATGCCATACACTAAGGCATAATATAAGGATGCTTACATAAATTTTTGGGTGTCCGGATGTATTCAGAACGTAAGTTATGCGCACAAGTGCAAACTTGTGCACTTTTTGACATTTTTAGCCCCTGAATGATCCAAAAGTTTGTTTTAGCAAACCAAACCCCTCAAAGCCTATTTCTAAGCTATGTAAAGGATATTTATGGTATGTTTAACTTATGGACATGTTCCGGAATGTTTGTTACAGTTCGAATTGGCATACTTTCACAGTTTGTCAATTTTAGTCCCTGTAAGCGAATTAACTTGTTTTTGCCATACCAAAGCCTTCAAAACTTATTTCTAAGTTATGTAAAGGTTATTTAAGGTATGTTGAGTACATGTTGATGTTCCGGAGTATTTGTCGCATTAAACTGAGTACGTTTACGTACCAGTTCGCGTATATCTCTCCAGAAAGCGATGTAGAGTTTGAAATTGAGCAAAGGTCAAAACATGAAAAATGTAAAACACAACCAAACAAACATTGGGATAAAATAACATTGTTTTATTGATAATAGAACTGTTCACAATGATTACAAGAACAAATGTTACACTATACACACCACGCATACTAGTTTCTACGACTTAAACTCACCATGACTACAATTATTCATACCTACATACCATCCTATTAACTTAACTTAATTAACACTCTTCCCTAATCATCATTACATACATCTATCATACTCTTATACAAATTACATGAGGCTTAGACTTGGGTTTACAACTTATAATCGTCAAGGGAACACTCGAAATCATGTTTGGAAGGCCCACCGTAGTCCACGGATAATATACCGAAGCCTACGATGCCTAAATCACATAAATAATATTTTTCACAGAACCTTCACCCGGCCGTGTCAACTCACCACCCGGCCGTGTCAATTCTGCACTTTTCCTAGTCATTAGTTCTTACCGAAACGGACATAACTCTCTCATTTTTCCTCTGTTTTGCGTCACGTTTCTTCCTACATAATTGTAAATTAACATTCTATCATGTGAACTTGAAATCCAACATCCGAGTTAAGGAATTTCTTAACTTATACATGTTTGCTTATTATTCGTCTACGAATTATTCGACCCGTTCATGCATTTATCAAAATAATTTATTGATTTGACCTCAACTTCATATGAACTTAATAATTAAACATTATATTACTTAAACTAACCAAGAAGTGATTATGGAAAATCACTTACCTCGTGCGTCCAAGTTTGTGCATAAGTTCCTCATTTCCTCTTAATCCGTTAGCCTTCCATACTTGAGTCTATGTCAATTTAGGTTTCCTATCCTTTCAAATCATTATACCCATTTCATAGTTAGCACGCATGATCATTCATATCGCATCCATTTTCAACTCTTAGCTACATAAACTTTTAATAGTCAAACTTTATCACGCATAAAACATGAACTGACAACCACATTGTTCAACATTTACTTAGTCAAATTTATTATCATAGATATGTACACGACATACTCCGACATCATTACTTATTAATAAGCTATTTGTTTCACATTCGTACACATTCGCTTTTGATTACCATAAATCAAGCGCATCAAATACATGGTGAGCATCACACCATTTAAGCACAAGGTAGAAGTCCCTAATGCAGAATTTTACCAAACTATTCATTCAAATCCGAATTTTCGTATGGACTCCATCTAAAGCACACTTCACATATTATCTTGTTAACGACTACACCATAAACATTTTCTATACATACTTACACACAACTTTCATACAATTTCACAAATTTGTTCTCTTAGGCATTTCATCGAACACTTGGCGGGTTTTGCATTTTTAACACGTTACGTACAAGCTTTTAAAGCGTGATTCCTACTAATTCTTCACATAAATTATTAAAAATCAATCAAGTTTATAACATTATTTCATCCTAACTATGAACATATGGTTGTGAGATCGATTATTCATAACAAGATCATCAACAACAACCAAATTAACATGTAGAAATCTCAAAGTTTCTAGCCATTCCTTGACATGCAAGTGGGTTTTGCCTATATCATGTTCCTATTAAAAATTTAACATATTTTGATGTCTACACAGCCATAGCAACCATCATTCATACTAGATTTAGCCTTACATTCACGAATTACACTAAACCCTCTAAATCAAACATCACCAAATTGAAAAATTCGACTTACTTGATGTTAGGATTACTTAAGAGATCATCATCTTTGGTTCATGCATTCGATTTCGTGTCTGATCTCATCATCAACTCTTGAATTTCTTGTGAAGGGTTGAAGGAGTAGGGTTCCTTCTTCCTGTTCTCTGGTTCGCGACCCACACACCAACAAAATACTGGGTTTTAATTTTTTTATCATTCTTAATATCATATTTTACATATTCAACCCCTCAAGTTGCTTTTGTTGTGATTCTTGCATATTTACTAGCTTTTTAAACTTTCTTCATTTATTTACAACTTAACTAATCATTCTAAGTATTTAAACATTAAGATAAACCTTTATGAACTTTTGGGGTGTTACAAGTCTACCCTCCTTAAAGGAGGTTTCGTCTCCAAAACCTTTCTCATTCCAACCGGACCAATTCTACTCCCACTCTTTCATCTTTTCATTCACAATACTTACTACCACAGGGATGGATTCGAGATCTTGACAAGAGTTTCATTCATTCATAAACGGCTTTGTACGCATTGTCCCTCCGTTCTTAAATCAAGTAAATTACTTTCATAATCGCATTAAAGTCAGAATCTGATCCAGAGCTCTTATTAGTGTCGTGTTCACTTTATAATGCTTGCTCCTAGCACATACCATCATTAGCGCTTCATTCACCGAATTTATTCCAAGTGTATATAGTTATTAATCATACAAACTAAGTCTATGGCTTGTTTCTAACATCCTATTTAAGCATATTACATTCATATATTTACTAACCAAAATAAATCGGTTTATTTCATACTGCTCTTACATCCTATGCTATCTTTCATGTTGTTCACCACGAGCCATCCCAACATTCCATATCTGTCATTACTTTTGATTACCTTTAAACTCATAGGGGGGTCAATACATTATCATATGCATACTATAATCATTCAAAGACCTATTATTTAAATCAAAATAACCCTTCTTAAACTTACTTATCCGTACTCAATTCGAAGACTAAGTATTATTCCCATGGTTACTATTGTTATACATGCCATTCGTATCTTTTCTACAATATCTTGTTCAAATGAACATGGCCAACAAGCCGAGCATCAAAGTTAGCATTTCTTAACGATACTTGCCATCTCTTATATTCTATCAAAATTTCCACAGTTATGAGTATTCAGGTTCAATACCTCCCGACGATCATTACGAACATTTAGAAGTTCACTTCACATTTTTCATTACGGTTTTGTATATACATATTCTACTCTGACGCATCCCTCTTTAGTTGAGTCATAACCTCATACTAAGGTTGCAACCCTTTTTATACGTACCTGACGGAAGTAAATTCCATTAATTCATTATCCATACCTTACGGTAATCGTTCCTTTCCGGTTAGTGACATTGCGCGTCTATTCATCAAGCTTACCTATGAGTATAAAACTTAACAATCTAAACATTAGCTACCGAGTTCAAATGGCGATCACCATCTAACCCGTATGACCCATTTGTCCTTTCGACTGTTCTTGTATGAAACGCATTTGCATAATATGTTCATATATATATATATGTATGTATATATATAGAAGTTCAAACATAATTTGAATAATATCACTTAAGGAACATTTATTTATTTGGTACATAATCACTTCACATTCGAATATCTTCCTTCTTATCATTCATTTGTTCACCTGCATTACATTTACTTATATGACTTGTTTGATGCAATCATGGTCAAACTATTAACTCTTCTTATGTAGACTAGTTTTCACCTTTTTATACCTTAAGTCCGCTTCGCGGATTTGAACATTGCATTCATGCCTTTCATTCCTTGAATCCGTCTCGCGGATTCAAGCATTGCATCCATATCTTTCATTCTTTGAATCCGCCTCACGGATTCAAGCATTGCATTCGTATCTTTCATTCATTGAATCCGTCTCGCGGATTCAAGCATTGCATTCATATCTTTCATTCCTTGAATCCGTCTCGCGGATTCTAGCATTGCATTCATACATTGTTGGTCCGTACTTCTTATGGATTCAACATTTTATTCTTATCACTTGCACTTTTTACTCTTACGTAGTACTCTCAACCTCCCGAGAGTCTTACTACTCATTTCACCCGTACGCCCACCTGCTACCCAATTCTAACGGACATACATGTAACAATTCTCACGGTCTCACGAACGTCATATGTTTCTTGTGTGCTGGCCAGGTACACAATCCACGTACTAGTTTCTTGTCTTCGCGTAATCGCCACATCATGCCCGAAGAATTAAGTTTCGGCACGTGTTACATTTTTAAAACTCCTTTACCATGCCGTTGTTATATTCATTTAGAATTTTCTTTCACTTGTCTAATTATACTATTCATACATCAACGCGTTGAGTATACGTACCAGTGGTCAATTCATCTTATTACTTGCCTTACCCTTCAAATAACCCGCGTGCTCTTGGCCTTATAAATAGCATATAAATAAATTATTAGCATATTCCGTCTATCTTATCCACTAATCGTGGTCACATATGTCGTACTAGGCCTTATATAGATCTTACACGAACATTCATTAAGCTTTTAGACAATTTAGAAACTCAAAGTATGAAAACAAGGCCCTTACAAGTTTCTTTCCATCGTAACCACTAATTGTGGTTAGATACATCTTATTAGGCATTATTTGGACCCTACATAAACATTCGAATGGGCCTTCGGACAACCCGGTAACTCAGAACGCGAAAATAATACTAAAAGAAAATTTTCAGCAGATTGTTACTGCACTAGCCGTCGGCGACGGCCTAACACCTGTCGGCGACGTGTCCTGGAATGTGGCGTCGGCCACTTTGCCCGTCGGCCACTTTGCCCGTCGGCAGACACTTAGGGCGTCGGGACTAAGGGGGGCGTCGGCGACGGCAAGGAGCCCGTCGGCGACGACCTCCCGTTTGCTGAAACGCTGCTGAATTTCTTTTGGGTGTTCCGACCGTTTACAGGGTCCGTTTTCAGCTACACGGGTCCCGGGACTTCTTATTTTACACGCCTTGTCACCCATAACCTACTTGAACCTTAAAACTTATACCGTAACACACTATACATACTTATATTAATCGAAAATTTGAAATTTTACCTCATTGGCAATCTCGGAGCGAGCACACTTTTGCACGAGCCATCAGTTTGAGTTCGAGCACTGATACTCTTGCTCGAATCCCTCAAGCCTAGGCTCTGATACCAACTTGTTACGTCCGTATTTGCGTCTAGAAGAAATGACATCCAAAAGGCGCCAGAGACATAAACTTCTAAAACGTACAAATCTTTCACAACTTATAAGGTAAAATCTCTAGTAACATTAACACATGATTTTAACAAAATTTGGGCATGACCCGTCCGTAAAATGCGTATATCCCTGTTTGAACCATAACCAAGACAAATACCATTCTACAAGATACTATTGAAACCAAAACATCGAATACGAAAAAAATACGTCTACCAACAAATTATACAAATAGGTATTTTGACCCAAAACATTAGTATCAACTAGCAGAAGCGCTTGGCATCACATATGAAGAACACGTGCTCGCTCCAATTCGTCGAGTCGCCTAAATTGAGAATTTACCTACATTTGACAACAAAGCTTTAAAAAGTTAGTCGTTATAATTGTTTGCTTATAAAACCGTCATTTTAGTTCCATTCGTGTACATACTTCATTTCTCTTACGCATTCGATTATCCAATTAAATGGGCATGACTTGTACTTTCATAAAACTAACCCGTTAGTAGGTGGTGACGACCAAACATGAAATACCGTATAAACCAAAACGTCCATAGCATAATCTAACCGCTTAAGTTACTTCAACCCGATTATCCTTCTAACATTCAACCATTTCATTACTATATCAACGCTTTGAAAGTCCGACATTCATAACCTGCACTTTCAAACATACTCGATAATAACTTGGTTAGCAAACCCGCAATCCCAACATATTCAAGTACTACATTTTCGTAAAAAGGTCGCCAACCATTTATATGCATCTATTTAACTACAACACAATGTACGCCTTTTGCGTAATTATGTACATACGTGTATATATATATATATACATATTATATACACACCACGCATACTAGTTTCTACGACTTAAACTCACCATGACTACAATTATTCATACCTACATACCATCCTATTCACTTAACTTAATTAACAGTTGATGTGTGTAAAATGCAACATATAAATCACATCAATTAAGGCATAAAACTAACCCTTTTTAAGTACTAATGTTGGAAAAAGAGTGTTTTTGTCTTTCTTTTGTATTCAGGATGAAATGAGCTCAAAATCACAAAAGAAGCAAAAAGACAACTAATTCTAGCATAAATACAAGAAAAGGAATAAAAGTAGACTGCCCGGACCCTCAACGGCACCCCCCAAGGCAAAGAAGAGAAAACAGAAGACTGAACACGCCCCGTGTCCAGCGAACACGGGGCCGTGCCCAAGAAGCAGCAGAAAAGACAAACTAGTAGAAGCTTCCATTGCCCACCACGGGGCCGTGTCCAGCGGGCACGGGGGCGTGGCGAAAGTACAGCAGGCGCATTAATTGTAATTGCGAATTACAATTAATGAAGAAAGAGAGTGTCAGACAGGCACGGGGGCGTGTCCAGCGGACACGGGGCCGTGCCCAGCCTTCTGTTCAGCCTATAAATAGGGGTGCTTGGTTTCATTCCATCTCATCCCTTGGCACACCACCTCTCTCACACTTCATCCACCACCCACCACCACCATAACACCATCATCCACCACCATCATCCATTGTCCATCATAGAGTGTGTGAGTCGTCTCGGGATCCAAGATTGATCGTAAGAGTTCTTGACAATCAAGGCCATGTTTGCCTAAGTCTCTTACATCACTTGGTGAAGACAAGTGTTTAGTATAATACTTTTTATTTTTAATCTTTTGCACTTTTTATTTGGTTTTGTATTAATGACTTTAATAACTAGTTACTTATGTTGAAGGTGATCTTTCCTTATCGTTTGTCCGTGGTGTCTTGGCATTATTTTACTGTCTATATAAAATAAAAGATTTTCACCATTCATATCTCCACGGTCTATATGGAGGTATGTTGGCTACCTGGTCGGGGGTTAAGGGAACGGTTTGGTAAGGGTCTTGCCCTTGTTCAGCGTTTAGAGGTCCTGCTTGGGACCTGGGTCAATTTTAGTAGGATCTCCTTCAATGCCCATAGGTATTGGATGGCGGGGATCCAAACTCTTTGACCCCTCATAAGTTAACTACTATTAATACTATAACCCGGCTATTTAGGACTGTATCCCTGCTGACTCAGACTACTTAGCCGAGGGTAACGTCACCGCCGAAAGCGGGGCCTACCACAATTTGCATTAATAACTTAATTCATTATCTTTCAATAATCCGACCCTTTAGGATTGTATACTTGATGACTCAAACTACTGGGTTGAGGGTAACGTCGCCTTCAAAAGAGGGGCCTACTACAATAACTAAGATAATCTCTTAAACAAGTGCAAAAGTGCGAAAATAATCAAAGGTTATACTAACACACGTGTCGGATCCAAGTGATTCATCTTGTCTATCTGTTTTTTATTTTATTTTATTTTTCAGCATTTAGTTAGTTTTTATTTTTCTTAGTTTAAAACATTTTTTTCACTTTTTGATTTGATTAGACGTTGAGGATAAACCGGTATTAAAAGCTCTTGTGTCCTTGGACGACCTCGGTATCTTACCAACACTATACTACGTCCACGATGGGTGCACTTGCCCATATGTGTGTTTAGTGTTAGTAAATATCGTGTTTTATAAATTTAAAACTTGGCTAAAAGTGTAAAAGGGGCTTAAATATTAATCTAAATTATAACACACTTCACGCACATCAAGTTTTTGGCGCCGTTGCCGGGGACACAAGGATTTTAAGAAAGTTAGGAATCAACGGCCTAATCATATTTTTATTTTTTTTTTAAATTTTTAGGATTTTTTCGTAGATTTTCAGCTTCTGCAGAGCTCAGCACGGGGCCGTGCCTGGTCGGACACGGGCCGTGCTCAGCATCGTTACTGGCAGTTTTTGTTTTCCAAGTTACAGAAGGCTGACCACGGGGCCGTGCCGGTGCAACACGGGGCCGTGTCCAACTTCCAGTAACTGGGATCTGGAAAACAATCACTGAAATTCCGACCACGGGCCGTGTTCGCTCAACACGGGGCCGTGGTGAACCTTCTGACCAACATTCTTTTCTGTTTTTGTTGCAGGACTTGGAATCCGACGCCAACCTCACGTAGTGTATGAGCTCCAGTTCCAATAAAGACTTAAAAGAACCACTAGAAGAACCCAAACGCTTTCTCAGAAAAAGGTTAAAAGCTAAAAACCAAGAGAAGGTTTCGGGTGATCCACCTCCAATGGCGGACCAACGTACCCTTATGGATTATCTATGACCCACCGTGGGTAATCTAGGCGCCGCTATCAATGCTCCGAATGTCGAAGCCAATAACTTCGAACTTCGGCCGCATTTGATACAAATGCTCCAAAACTCCGCAACCTTCCACGGGCTTGCGGACGAGGATCCCCATCTACATATAACTAATTTCTTGGAAATATGTGATACCTTTCGGATCAATGGAGCATCAAACGACGCCATCCGCCTCCGTATGTTTCCCTTCTCACTAAAAGACCGAGCGAAGGCTTGGCTCAACGCCCTCCCAGCTGGATCGGTAAACACCTGGGATGAACTAGCCCAAAAATTTCTATATAAGTATTTCCCTCCTGCTAAAACTGCTAAGTTAATGGCTGAAATTAATACATATTCACAAGAGGACGGGGAATCCTTATATGAAACTTGGGAAAGGTTCAAGGAGCTATTACGCAAGTGTCCCCATCACGGCCTCGCAATATGGCAACAAGTATCCACTTTCTATAATGGATTGTTGCCACACACTAGGCAGACACTTGATTCTAGCTCCGGGGGACTTTTAGGTAACCGACGCCCACATGAAATATATAATCAGATTGAGGAAATTGCTCAAACCAATTTTCAATGGCATACCCCCCGGGGAAATAAGTCTATCACCCCGGGCGCCCATAAGGTCGACGAAAGCACTTCTTTACAAGCCCAAATCGAGGCCCTTTCTTCAAAAATAAAAAAATTAGAAATGACAAAAACAGTCTCGGTTATGGCTTGTGAAGGATGTGGTGGGTCACATGAAAATTGGAGTTGCATGAAAGAAACGGACGATCAACAAGAAATGGTAAACTACATTAATAATAGACCTAGGCCGTCGGGTCCCCCAACGGGAACTTACAACCAAGGATGGTGAAACCACCCAAACCTTGGTTGGAGGGAACCAGGCAATAGTAGTAACCAACAAACCCAACGAACAAACTTTCAGCAACCAAGAAATGAGTCACAAAATTTCACTCAACAACAAGGTGGACGAGAAAGGCTCGAAAATACTGTATCTCGCCTCGTCTCTGACACTGACAAGAAAAACTCGGAAAGATTTCTACAATTAGAATCTAATTTTAGGAATCAACAAGCTAGCATTCAAAACATAGAAAAACAATTAAATCAAATAGCTCAAAATTTTTCCGAGAGACCGCAAGGCGCATTACCTAGCAATACCGAAACAAACCCAAAGGCGCAAGTTCACCTCATCACACTACGAAACCGCACCGTAGGGCCTGCAGAAGTGCCACCGCCAACGGAAGAAACAGTGACGACACCTCTGCAGGAGAAGAACTCTCCTCCATCACCAGAGCCGACCAAGGCTCCTCGAGTTCCGTACCCCGGTAGGTTAATTCGTCAAAAGACAAATGAGCAATTCGCAAAATTCGAAAGTCTGTTAAAACAATTGCACGTCAATATTCCTTTTATCGAAGTCCTGACCCAAATGCCCAAATACTCTAAATTCATGAGGGACTTCCTTACGCATAAGAAGAAAATTGAAAATTTGCAATTAGTCAATTTAGGCGAAGAATGCTCTGCCCTCGTGCTCAATAAACTTCCCCAAAAGAAAATCGATCCAGGAAGCTTCACGATTCCGTGCTCAATAGGGGAATCGCCCGTTCGCAATGCCTTAGTCGACCTAGGGGCTAGCATTAACCTCATGCCCTCATCAATGTTCAAAAGACTCGGCTTGGGAACCACGAGCCATACAAAAATGAGCATACAACTCGCTGATCGATCCGTCAAATTCCCACAAGGTGTCATCGAGAATGTCTTGGTAAAGGTAAGCAGATTCGTTTATCCAGCTGACTTTGTCATACTCGATATGGAGGAAGACACCGAGGTCCCCCTTATACTAGGGAGACCCTTCCTTGCCACAGCCCAAGCAGTGGTAGATATGAATGACGGGACACTCACCTTGAGGTATGGGGATGATGAAGTGAAATTCGGAGTTGGGAATTGAATAGAGGACGACGACCCGGTCAATTACATGAAGGTTGTTGATTCGAGCTTGGATGCTGCTCTCCGACGGTGTAACATGGGACGGCAGGCATCCCACTCAGAAAATATATAACCTCGAATCGGGTCTAGCCAAGGACCTTTATAAACGTGGCGCACCACGGAGGCATTCCGCGGAACTATCCTTAGTTTAGTTTAATCTTTTAGTTTTATTTTGCAGAATAAAACACACTCATGGTGGTAATGGATGAAAAGGGGAACGAGAAAAATGGACCCATGCACGAAGAACAGAGCAACCCGACACAAATCTCCATCACAGAAGGCTCAACACGGGCCGTGCCCAACCAACACGACCCCGTGCTGAGCCACCTGCAGAAAAACACCCAGTTCAGGTAACTGGACACGGGCCATGTTCAGCGGACACGCCCCCGTGTCCAGACTTCTGTTTTAATTCTTTAATTTTTGTTACTGGCACCTGACCACGGGGCCGTGCCCTGTCACCACGGGGCCGTGTCCAGGATGCCAGTAACATAAATCTTTGCTTTTTAACCTACTTTTACACATTCTAATCAACCAAAAACCTTATTTTTGGACACATTGAGGACAATGTGTAATTTAAGTGTGGGGGGATGCTAAAACCTTGAATTTTGCAAATCCTAAATACAAGCCTTACACAAAACTCTATTGGAACCGCTAAACACCCCAAATTTTTTCAAAAAAACTTTTTCATTTTTTTTCATTTACTTGTCTTAGTTTAATTTGGGAATAACAAGTTCTAAAAAGGTTATATTTTTACAAATTTACAACTGATAGCGTCGTGATAACAAAGAACCAACATAAGAAAATTACGAAACGGCATAACAAGTCTAGTTAAAAATTCGATTATATATACTTGATCACATTAAAAACCCATTCCCACAAAAGTGAGTTTTGAGCCTTTATTGAGCACAAAAATATACATATTTAGACTAAATGCTCATTTTTCGTTTCTTGTGTGAATAGCCGCTTGATTCTTACAACTCTAGAACTTGCCACGACGATACATTCCCGGTCCTTACCAACTTAAACCCAAGTAAGTAAGTGATGGAGGCATTAGGACTAACCATATTTTTCTTTCTAAACCATTATTTTTCATTTTTTTACCACCTACCCAAAATCCCCCTAGATAGCCCCTTTGAGCCTAAACCCTTCATTTCATTACCCCAAAACTCTTTTTACCCACCAAAAAAAAAAAAAAAAAAAAAAAAAAAAAAAAAAACCCTTTTTATTTTTCACCCTTTATTTTAGTAACAAGCTCGGTTTTTCGTAAACTCGCCTTTTATGTGAAAAAAAAAACAATGATGAAGTCAAAAACAAACAAAAGCTATATAAAAGCTTGTTTGGAGAAATACTTCAAAAAAAAAAATAAAAAATCACTAAAACAAGGTATGTCGCGGAAACCGACGCTTTTTACGATTTTCTCCCTTTTTCTAACTAACCCAACCGACCACCTTTAACCCAAGCCTAACCCTTCACCCCAAAAGTCCTCTTGATATTTACAAAGGTAAAAAGTTAAAAAGGAGGAGGATTGATTGCTTGGCAAGCCTATGGAAGGCGTAAGTTCCATGCCGCTCACGAGTGATTCACTAAAAAAATCCACACCTTCGGCCGAGTGTTGAGTGATCTCCCGCGAGGTATGTGAACTTGTATATAAATGGAATTTTAATAAGGCATGCTATGCCCAAATAAGTAATTTATCTTATGAAACGTTCAAAATAAATCATAACGAATAGGATTGTAAATAAATAAAAATAAAACTTACAAAGACCTTGGATTCCCGACACTCTAGGACAAGCTAAAAACTTTCTCTTCTACCTATTCCATTTGGGAGTGTAAGCCACATTTAAAGAGTTTTGCTTGAGGACAAGCAAAAGTTCAAGTGTGGGGGTATTTGATGTGTGTAAAATGCAACATATAAATCACATCAATTAAGGCATAAAACTAACCCTTTTTAAGTACTAATGTTGGAAAAAGAGTGTTTTTGTCTTTCTTTTGTATTTTCAGGATGAAATGAGCTCAAAATCACAAAAGAAGCAAAAAGACAACTAATTCTAGCATAAATACAAGAAAAGGAATAAAAGTAGACTGCCCGGACCCTCAACGGCACCCCCCAAGGCAAAGAAGAGAAAACAGAAGACTGAACACGCCCCGTGTCCAGCGAACACGGGGCCGTGCCCAAGAAGCAGCAGAAAAGACAAACTAGTAGAAGCTTCCATTGCCCACCACGGGGCCGTGTCCAGCGGGCACGGGGGCGTGGTGAAAGTACAGCAGGCGCATTAATTGTAATTGCGAATTACAATTAATGAAGAGAGAGAGTGTCAGACGGGCACGGGGGCGTGTCCAGCGGACACGGGGCCGTGCCCAGCCTTCTGTTCAGCCTATAAATAGGGGTGCTTGGTTTCATTCCATCTCATCCCTTGGCACACCACCTCTCTCACACTTCATCCACCACCCACCACCACCATAACACCATCATCCACCACCATCATCCATTGTCCATCATAGAGTGTGTGAGTCGTCTCGGGATCCAAGATTGATCGTAAGAGTTCTTGACAATCAAGGCCATGTTTGCCTAAGTCTCTTACATCACTTGGTGAAGACAAGTGTTTAGTATAATACTTTTTATTTTTAATCTTTTGCACTTTTTATTTGGTTTTGTATTAATGACTTTAATAACTAGTTACTTATGTTGAAGGTGATCTTTCCTTATCGTTTGTCCGTGGTGTCTTGGCATTATTTTACTGTCTATATAAAATAAAAGATTTTCACCATTCATATCTCCACGGTCTATATGGAGGTATGTTGGCTACCTGGTCGGGGGTTAAGGGAACGGTTTGGTAAGGGTCTTGCCCTTGTTCAGCGTTTAGAGGTCCTGCTTGGGACCTGGGTCAATTTTAGTAGGATCTCCTTCAATGCCCATAGGTATTGGATGACGGGGATCCAAACTCTTTGACCCCCTCATAAGTTAACTACTGTTAATACTATAACCCGGCTATTTAGGACTGTATCCCTGCTGACTCAGACTACTTAGCCGAGGGTAACGTCACCGCCGAAAGCGGGGCCTACCACAATTTGCATTAATAACTTAATTCATTATCTTTCAATAATCCGACCCTTTAGGATTGTATCCTTGCTGACTCAAACTACTGGGTTGAGGGTAACGTCGCCTTCAAAAGAGGGGCCTACTACAATAACTAAGATAATCTCTTAAACAAGTGCAAAAGTGCGAAAATAATCAAAGGTTATACTAACACACGTGTCGGATCCAAGTGATTCATCTTGTCTATATGTTTTTATTTTATTTTATTTTTCAGCATTTAGTTAGTTTTTATTTTTCTTAGTTTAAAACATTTTTCTCACTTTTTGATTTGATTAGACGTTGAGGATAAACCGGTATTAAAAGCTCTTGTGTCCTTGGACGACCTCGGTATCTTACCAACACTATACTACGTCCACGATGGGTGCACTTGCCCATATGTGTGTTTAGTGTTAGTAAATATCGTGTTTTATAAATTTAAAACTTGGCTAAAAGTGTAAAAAGGGGCTTAAATATTAATCTAAATTATAACACACTTCACGCACATCAACAGTCCTCCCTAATCATCATTACATACATCTATCATACTCTTATACAAATTACATGAGGCTTAGACTTGGGTTTACAACTTATAATCGTCAAGGGAACACTCGAAATCATATTTGGAAGGCCCACCGTAGTCCACGGATAATATACCGAAGCCTACGATGCCTAAGTCACATAAATAATATTTTTCACAGATCCTTCACCCGGCCGTGTCAATTCTACACTTTTCCTAGTCATTAATTCTTACCGAAACGGACATAACTCTCTCATTTTTCATCCGTTTTGCGTCATGTTTCTTCCTACATAATTGTAAATTAACATTCTATCATGTGAACTTGAAATCCAACATCCGAGTTAAGGAATTTCTTAACTTATACATGTTTGGTTAATTATTCGTCTACGAATTATTCGACCCGTTCATGCATTTATCAAAATAATCTATTGATTTGACCTCAACTTCATATGAACTTAATAACTAACATTATATTACTTAAACTAACCAAGAAGTGATTATGGAAATCACTTACCTCATGCGTCCAAGTTTGTGCATAACTTCCTCATTTCCTCTTGATCCGTTAGCCTTCCATACTTGAGTCCATGTCAATTTAGGTTTCCTATCCTTTCAAATCATTATACCCATTTCATAGTTAGCACGCGTGATCATTCATATCGCATCCATTTTCAACTCTTAGCTAGATAAACTTTTAATTGTCAAACTTTATCACGCATAAAACATGAACTGACAACCACATTGTTCAACATTTACTTAGTCAAATTTATTATCATAGATACGTACACGACATACTCCGACATCATTACTTATTAATAAGCTATTTGTTTCACATTCGTACACATTCGCTTTTGATTACCAAAAATCAAGCGCATCAAATACATGGTGAGCATCACACCATTTAAGCACAAGGTACAAGTCCCTAATGCATAATTTTACCAAACCATTCATTCAAATTCGAATTTTCGTATGGACTCCATCTAAAGCACACTTCACATATTATCTTGTTAACGACTACACCATAAACATTTTCTATACATACTTACCCACAACTTTCATACAATTTCACAAATTTGTTCTCTTAGGCATTTCATCGAACACTTGGCGGGTGATGTGTGTAAAATGCAACATATAAATCACATCAATTAAGGCATAAAACTAACCCTTTTTAAGTACTAATGTTGGAAAAAGAGTGTTTTTGTCTTTCTTTTGTATTTTCAGGATGAAATGAGCTCAAAATCACAAAAGAAGCAAAAAGACAACTAATTCTAGCATAAATACAAGAAAAGGAATAAAAGTAGACTGCCCGGACCCTCAACGGCACCCCCCAAGGCAAAGAAGAGAAAACAGAAGACTGAACACGCCCCGTGTCCAGCGAACATGGGGCCGTGCCCAAGAAGCAGCAGAAAAGACAAACTAGTAGAAGCTTCCATTGCCCACCACGGGGCCGTGTCCAGCGGGAACGGGGGCGTGGTGAAAGTGCAGCAGGCGCATTAATTGTAATTGCGAATTACAATTAATGAAGAGAGAGAGTGTCAGACGGGCACGAGGGCGTGTCCAGCGGACACGGGGCCGTGCCCAGCCTTCTGTTCAGCCTATAAATAGGGGTGCTTGGTTTCATTCCATCTCATCCCTTGGCACACCACCTCTCTCACACTTCATCCACCACTCACCACCACCATAACACCATCATCCACCACCATCATCCATTGTCCATCATAGAGTGTGTGAGTCGTCTCGGGATCCAAGATTGATCGTAAGAGTTCTTGACAATCAAGGCCATGTTTGCCTAAGTTTCTTACATCACTTGGTGAAGACAAGTGTTTAGTATAATACTTTTTATTTTTAATCTTTTGCACTTTTTATTTGGTTTTGTATTAATCACTTTAATAACTAGTTATTTATGTTGAAGGTGATCTTTCCTTATCGTTTGTCCGTGGTGTCTTGGCATTATTTTACTGTCTATATAAAATAAAAGATTTTCACCATTCATATCTCCACGGTCTATATGGAGGTATGTTGGCTACCTGGTCGGGAGTTAAGGGAACGCTTTGGTAAGGGTCTTGCCCTTGTTCAGCGTTTAGAGGTCCTGCTTGGGACCTGGGTCAATTTTAGTAGGATCTCCTTCAATGCCCATAGGTATTGGATGGCGGGGATCCAAACTCTTTGACCCCCTCATTAGTTAACTACTATTAATACTATAACCCGGCTATTTAGGACTGTATCCCTGCTGACTCAGACTACTTAGCCAGGGTAACGTCACCGTCGAAAGCGGGGCCTACCATAATTTGCATTAATAACTTAATTCATTATCTTTCAATAATCCGACCCTTTAGGATTGTATCCTTGCTGACTCAAACTACTGGGTTGAGGGTAACGTCGCCTTCAAAAGAGGGGCCTACTACAATAACTAAGATAATCTCTTAAACAAGTGCAAAAGTGCGAAAATAATCAAAGGTTATACTAACACACGTGTCGGATCCAAGTGATTCATCTTGTCTATCTGTTTTTATTTTATTTTATTTTTCAGCATTTAGTTAGTTTTTATTTTTCTTAGTTTAAAACATTTTTCTCACTTTTTGATTTGATTAGACGTTGAGGATAAACCGGTACTAAAAGCTCTTGTGTCCTTGGACGACCTCGGTATCTTACCAACACTATACTACGTCCACGATGGGTGCACTTGCCCATATGTGTGTTTAGTGTTAGTAAATATCGTGTTTTATAAATTTAAAACTTGGCTAAAAGTGTAAAAAGGGGCTTAAATATTAATCTAAATTATAACACCCTTCACGCACATCAAGTTTTTGGCGCCGTTGCCGGGGACACAAGGATTTTAAGAAAGCTTAAAATCGACGGCCTAATCAGTTTTTCAAAACCTTTTCAAAACGCGCGCACATTTTTCTGCATTTTAGTTTAGTTTGCATTTACAGTAGCCTGAACACGGGGCCGTGCTCGCTGAACACGCCCTCGTGCTGCATATTTTTAGTTAGATACCCAGATACAGAGTCTGAACACGGGGTCGTGCTCACTCAACACGCCCCCGTGCTCAACGTGACCAGTAACTTTAATTAAAACGCCCAGATACAGACCCTGACCACGGGGCCGTGTTCACCCAACACGGGGCCGTGTCCAACTTCTGTTTCCGTCTTTATTTTTGTTTTCTGGTCCCGAGACTCAGTTGTGGTCTGTTGAGTGATTCTTATGGATCAATACTCAAGAGGTTACAACTACACCTATGATGAGGATGATTATAGGGGTAATTATTGCACTAATTGTCGTAACGCACGCTCGGTTCAATATAATAACTCATATCAACCATCCAATTCATACAATTACTATGAGGAGCCTAGGTACGAGCCATCAACTTCATACACATCCTATGAAGACCCAAGGTATGAACCTCCTCCCTCATACTCATACTTTGAAGATTCAAGGTATGAGCCACCACCTTCATACTCTTATTATGAGGAACCATGGTGTGAACAAACCACCTCATATGAGTACTATGAAGAACAAAGTTTCGACCCTTATCCATCATATACTTACAATGAAGAACAATGGTGTGAGCCATCTACTTCATATGAGAATTATGAGGAGCCAAGGATCGAACAACCGGATTCAAGCTTTGAGGATCCAAATTCTTTTTCTCTCACCGAAGTGACCAATAGGATATTAGAACACATTAAAACTATCGAACGTTACATAAAAGAATCTCGCGCAAGGGAAGAGGAATCCCGCGCAAGAGAAGAATTAAAAAATAATAACGTAGAGATAGTTGAAAATGTAAAAATGGAAGAACAAGAAAGTGAAAAACCGACACATGAGTTAAACAACGAAAAAGGTGAGTCCGATAATGTTAAAATTCATGAAGAGTCTAATTTTGAAGAAATTATTCTCTTGTCACCTACTTTCGAAAATCGTTGTTTAGTAACCCCTCATGCCAAGTTTTTAAAAGAGTTAAACACTAGTGCTAAAATTAAAGACTTAGTAAGTGTTAAGTTAACTAATGATCAAACCTCGCTAATAAAAGAAGACCCTTTTGAAATTAACATTACACCGGTTCCATGTTTTTTTCAAAATTCATTTATTAGCAATATCACCATTGATAAAGATCTTTGTGTTAACATAATGCCTAACTACATTTTTGAAAAATTAAGTATTAGTGATTTTACTCCACTTCAAATTCCCATTTTTCTATCCAATCGAAAAGTGATAAAATCAATCGGTGCAGCTGAAGATGTTTTGGTTCAAACAAAACAATTGATAGTCCCAACCGACTTCGTCATCCTTGATGACGCCCCACTAGTCTTGGGAAAACCTTTTGTACAAACTCATAAAGCTTTGAAAAACCGGAAATTCAACAATCTACCTCTTCAGTTAGGGGCATTCAAAAGGAGCATAGACCTTGAGCGTTCAATGAAATATCCTTTTGGCAATAATGACCCTCTAATTGAAGATGAAGCTGAACCACCCGATACGACTAACGAAGAAGACCACTTTGTCGAAGAAGAGATAGCCATAGAACAAACCTTTAAGGTTCTTAATCTAGATGAGCCACAAAAAAGGGTGTCTTCTAAAGACCCACCCATTGAGCTCAAAGAACTTCCTGAAGGTTTGGAATATGCTTTTCTAGGCAAAGATGGTAGTTTACCTGTAATTATTTCATCTAAATTAAGTAACGTAGAAAAAGAGAAATTAATTAGCCTACTCAAAAAACACAAAAACGCGATCGCTTGGAAGCTTGTAGATATTAAAGGAATAAGCCCTTCCATGTGCACGCACAAAATTTTAATGAATGATGACTACAAAACGGTAATTCAACCACAACGAAGAGTGAACCCCAATGTTCAAGAAGTGGTTAAGAATGAAGTCATCAAACTACTTGACGCCGGACTAATCTACCCTATCTCCGATAGCCCGTGGGTAAGTCCCGTTCAAGTAGTCCCAAAGAAAGGAGGTATGACGGTAATAACTAATGAGAAAAATGAATTAATACCAACGAGAACCGTCACAGGATGGAGAGTTTGTATAGATTATAGGCGATTAAATGAAGCAACAAGGAAAGACCACTTTCCTTTACCCTTCATTGATCAAATGTTAGAAAGATTATTCGGTCATAAATTTTATTGTTTCTTAGATGGTTTTTCAGGTTACTTTCAAATACCGATAGCACCAGAAGACCAAGAGAAAACGACTTTCACATGTCCCTACGGAACTTTTGCATATCGACGCATGCCATTCGGTCTATGTAATGCGCCTACAACATTCCAACGTTGTATGGTGCCCATTTTCCGTGATATGATAGAAAAGACAATGGAAGTCTTCATGGACGACTTTTCCATCTTTGGAGACTCATATGACCAATGCCTCGATAATCTTGAACGAATGCTATCCCGATGTGAGGAAACTAACCTCGCCCTTAACTGGGAAAAATGCCATTTCATGGTAACAGAGGGAATAGTACTCGGTCACAAAATCTCAAGCGAAGGAATGGAAGTTGATCGAGCAAAAATAGAAACTATTTCTCGATTACCTCCTCCATCCTCCGTACGAGCGATCAGAAGTTTCCTAGGACATGCCGGATTTTATAGAAGGTTTATCAAGGACTTTTCAAAAATTTCAAGGCCTCTAACAAAATTACTTGAAAAAGATGCACCCTTCATCTTTGACAAGGAATGCAATCAAGCATTTCTAACCCTCAAGGAAATGCTAGTCAATGCACCTATCATGATAGCGCCAGATTGGAAATTTCCTTTCGAAATCATGTGTGATGCAAGTGACTTTGCTGTTGGAGCAGTCTTGGGACAAAGAAAAGAAAAGCATTTCCACCCAATTTATTATGCTAGTAAAACTCTTAATGATGCACAAGAAAATTATACAACTACAGAAAAAGAATTAGTAGCAGTGGTATTTGCTTTTGATAAATTTCGTTCTTATCTTGTTCTTTCTAAAACAGTAGTCTATACAGACCATGCAGCCATCAGGTACCTCTTCAAGAAACAAGACGCAAAACCCCGTTTGATCAGATGGATTCTACTCCTCCAAGAATTCGACATCGAAATCAAGGACAAAAGAGGAGCAGAAAACACTGCTGCAGATCATCTCTCACGCTTAGAAGACCCAGCTTTGGAAACAACCAGAGACGAGCAAATCAACGAGAAATTTCCCACGGAATCCTTGGAAATGATGGAGAGTAGACAAGAGCCATGGTATGCCGACTACGCTAATTTCGTAGCTAGCGGTATAGTCACCAAAGGATGGCCACATCATCAAAGAAAGAAATTCTTTGCTGATGTAAAGCATTACTTTTGGGAAGACCCCTATCTTTTCAAAATGTGTGCCAACCAGCTCATCCGAAGGTGTGTCCATGGTAATGAAGCACAAAGAATTCTCCGTCATTGTCATGAAGGTCCATACGGAGGACATCATGGTGCCGCAAGTACCGCACGAAAGGTATTTGATTCAGGATTTTACTGGCCAACCATTTACAAGGATGCACAAAACCTTGTAAAGACATGTGATGCCTGCCAGAGATCAGGTAATATTTCTTCCAAAAACGAAATGCCTCAAAATGGCATTCTCGTCTGTGAAATCTTTGATGTGTGGGGACTCGATTTCATGGGACCTTTCCCACCTTCAAAGGGAAACAAATATATACTTGTGGCAGTCGATTACTTGTCTAAATGGGCAGAGGCCGAGGCTCTTCCAACAAATGATGGAAGAGTAGTGGTAAATTTTTTGAAAAAACTGTTTTCTCGCTTCAGGACACCAAAGGCTTTAATAAGTGATAGAGGTACCCATTTTTGCAATCATCAACTCGAAAAAATATTAACAAGGTATGGGGTCTATCACCGGGTCTCAACAGCATATCACCCTCAAACAAATGGGCAAGCCGAAGTGACTAATCGAGGTTTAAAACGAATACTTGAAAAAACCGTAGGAATAAATAAAAAAGAATGGGCCGACAAATTAGACGACGCTTTATGGGCTTTCCGAACTGCTTATAAAACCACTATAGGCACAACCCCATATAAACTTGTCTATGGAAAAGGTTGTCACTTGCCAGTAGAAATAGCTCACAAAGCCTACTGGGCAATAAAAAACGTGAACTTAGATTTAGAAAATGCCGGTAAAAATCGATTTTGTCAAATAAATGAATTAGACGAGCTAAGGAATTATGCATATTCTAACTCCGAAACTTATAAAGAAAGAATGAAAAATCTACATGATAAATATATTAAATCTAATGAATTTCGGGTAGGAGATCAAGTTCTTTTGTTTAATTCACGACTTCGATTATTTCCTGGTATGCTAAAATCTAGGTGGTCTGGACCTTTTTCCGTCACCCATGTTTTTCCACACGGTGCAGTAGAAATTAAAACTCGAAATGGGATACCATTTAAAGTCAATGGCCAACGGCTAAAACCCTACCGAGGATCCATTGAGGATGAGGAAGAGGAGATCTCACTTCAAACGGTTAACGAATAAACTCATACCCGACATGTTACAGGTAAGTGTACGTTTAAAAACCGGTAATTCTTCTAGCCATTTTCGGAAATAAGGGGCATGCACACAAGCACAAAAAAAAAAATATATATATATATATATATATATATATATATATATATATATATATATATATATATATATATATATATATATATATATATATATATATATATATATATATATATATATATATATATATATATATTTTCAAAAACTTTGCTCGGCACGGGGCCGTGTCGAGGCAACTGTCGGGATAAAACCCTCTTTTCCTATCAGTTACATCATTCCACACGCCCCGTATAGCCGAAAACGCTCAGGTTCCAGGCGATTTTCCGCAGTTTTCCGACATCACTACCGAGTTTAACAACATCAAGGTATGATTCTATCATCTTTAGTAGTTAGATTAGTTACTTGCATGTAGTTGAACATCAAAAAATTGGGGAAAAATCTAGGGTTCTTCATGTTCATCCGGATCGAACTCAAAATTTTTGATGAAATCTGTTAGTAGTAGTTTAGATTAGTATAGTAGGAAGTAAATAAACATGTATTGGTGATAGATTCGTTCGATTTCCAACTAAAACCCCAAACCCTTGTTCTTGAACCGAAAAACACGAAATTGAAAGGGTAACCAGTTTGTTTTGGGAAAAACGACACTTAGGGTTTCATTTTCGGGGGAAACCGCTACTATTGGGCTAAAAATTTTCAGGTTTTCGAAACCGGGACGAAAAATGAACTTTTTGGGTTACAGACGCCTGGACACGGGGCCGTGTCCGCTGAACACGGGGCCGTGTCCAGCCCACTGTTTGCAGTTTCACTCCAAATATCCTTGTTTCGTACTAACTTTTGATGTATTCTTTCAGATGTCAAGATTCACGAGGTTCAACGCAAGCGAACTTGACGCTAGGGCACGGTATGAGATGCTACAAACAAGACCGGAGGAGTACCCTAGGCGGGCATGTACCGACTTGTTAACCATGGTGAATCAACTTGACCGATTCAACAACATCGTGAGAGGTCCACTGGCAGTTGCATTGAACACCCGGCTTCGGTCGGTGCATCAATGCACAATGGAGTTTTACAGTACTTTCATTTTCAACTCGAGGTGTGACCCGTTTGACAATGAGGGGGTCACATTCCGATGTGGAGGGACCACGTACTCAATCTCCATGGCATAGTTTGGATCTATCATAGGGCTATATGGTGAAGAGGAATCGGGGAATGAAGAGAATACTGGGGGGCTACGAGACTTGGATGAAACCGAACGCCAAGCCGCATGGGCTCAAATAGGTGAAGGAATCTACAACCCTAGCAGCACCAAAAGCACCAAACTGACGGACCCGCTATACCGCTACATTCACAGGCTCCTCACTTACTCGCTGAACCAGCGCCACGACAGTAGTGGCGTTGTAGGGTTGAAAGATTTGGTTGTCCTTCACTGCATCCACAACCAAAAGCCACTCGATGTTCCATACCTCCTACTACGAAACATGCATCTCAACCGCCTTGCTAGAGCTCCAACACCTATCTTCTTTGGGGGATGGGTGCACCGTCTTTTCAAGCACTTCACGAACATCCCGAGGTCCTTTCAAAGAAGTCCATGGTCGGGACGAGTCGATTACCACATTTGCCGAGCCATGAACTTGCTTTATGAGGCGGAAGACGGGACGGTGTGCTTTCAAAGGACGCAAGGCTATGCATGGAACCCGCAGGAGGCTCTAGTTCTTCATGCACCACCTCCCCATTATCAGTACCAACCCCATGGCGATCCGGGTCAATCCTCCTCTCAAGGAGGCGGTTTTCCTAACTTTCAAAGTTTACATGATCTTTTGTAGGAAAACCTCATGTGCACCAGGAACACCTACAATCTCGCCAAAAACACATACCACCGGGTTGGAGCTATCGAGCGCAACATTAACGATATACAAGATGATATCGGTAGCATCCGGGAGTACATGGCGGGGCATGGGGGTGGAGGTGATGGTAGCGATGAAGACATGGAGTAGGAGGCTTGAAGGAAAAAGGGGCAGGTTGGTGATAAGCCCACAGGTTTAAGTACCCTTCTCTATCGAACAATTTACGGCCTGCGTGCCGCTTGTTGAACAATTTACTTTCTTTAACTGTTTTTTATCTTTGTTTTATTTTTACTTTATGCTTGGAGACAATTAACGTTGGTAATTTAGGATGGTTTATGTTTGTTTGGAGTGGTATTGAGTGATTAAACATGTACAATGCATGGGTTAGAGTGCTAAACATTAGCACTTGCAGCCCCAAAATGGAGAAACCGGGAGACAAAACCTGTTTTTCAGGCTCACAGACTGTCCACACGGGGACGTGTCCAGCCGACACGCCCCCGTGTTCATCTCCCAGACCTGCTGTTAGGTTACTGACCTGCAATTATTTGCCAGACACGAGGCTGTGTCCACCCAACACGCCCCCGTGTTCATCTTCTGTAAGTTTTCATTACTGGCAGTTCGCCACGGGGCCGTGTCCAGGATGCCAGTAACATAAATCTTTGCTTTTTAACCTACTTTTACACATTCTAATCAACCAAAAACCTTATTTTTGGACACATTGAGGACAATGTGTAATTTAAGTGTGGGGGGATGCTAAAACCTTGAATTTTGCAAATCCTAAATACAAGCCTTACACAAAACTCTATTGGAACCGCTAAACACCCCAAATTTTTTCAAAAACTTTTTCATTTTTTTTTCATTTACTTGTCTTAGTTTAATTTGGGAATAACAAGTTCTAAAAAGGTTATATTTTTACAAATTTACAACTGATAGCGTCGTGATAACAAAGAACCAACATAAGAAAATTACGAAACGGCATAACAAGTCTAGTTAAAAATTCGATTATATATACTTGATCACATTAAAAACCCATTCCCACAAAAGTGAGTTTTGAGCCTTTATTGAGCACAAAAATATACATATTTAGACTAAATGCTCATATTTCGTTTCTTGTGTGAATAGCGGCTTGGTTCTTACAACTCTAGAACTTGCCACGACGATACATTCCCGGTCCTTACCAACTTAAACCCAAGTAAGTAAGTGATGGAGGCATTAGGACTAACCATATTTTTCTTTCTAAACCATTATTTTTCATTTTTTTTACCACCTACCCAAAATCCCCCTAGATAGCCCCTTTGAGCCTAAACCCTTCATTTCCTTACCCCAAAACTCTTTTTACCCACCAAAAAAAAAAAAAAAAACCCTTTTTTTTCACCCTTTATTTTAGTAACAAGCTCGGTTTTTCGTAAACTCGCCTTTTTATGTGAAAAAAAAAACAATGATGAAGTCAAAAACAAACAAAAGCTATATAAAAGCTTGTTTGGAGAAATACTTCAAAAAAAAATCACTAAAAACAAGGTATGTCACGGAAACCGACGCTTTTTACGATTTTCGCCCTTTTTTCTAACTAACCCAACCGACCACCTTTAACCCAAGCCTAACCCTTCACCCCAAAAGTCCTCTTGATATTTACAAAGGTAAAAAGTTAAAAAGGAGGAGGATTGATTGCTTGGCAAGCCTATGGAAGGCGTAAGTTCCATGCCGCTCACGAGTGATTCACTAAAAAAATCCACACCTTCGGCCGAGTGTTGAGTGATCTCTCGCGAGGTATGTGAACTTGTATATAAATGGAATTTTAATAAGGCATGCTATGCCCAAATAAGTAATTTATCTTATGAAACGTTCAAAATAAATCATAACGAATAGGATTGTAAATAAATAAAAATAAAACTTACAAAGACCTTGGATTCCCGACACTCTAGGACAAGCTAAAAACTTTCTCTTCTACCTATTCCATTTGGGAGTGTAAGCCGCATTTAAAGAGTTTGCTTGAGGACAAGCAAAAGTTCAAGTGTGGGGGTATTTGATGTGTGTAAAATGCAACATATAAATCACATCAATTAAGGCATAAAATTAACCCTTTTTAAGTACTAATGTTGGAAAAAGAGTGTTTTTGTCTTTCTTTTGTATTTTCAGGATGAAATGAGCTCAAAATCACAAAAGAAGCAAAAAGACAACTAATTCTAGAATAAATACAAGAAAAGGAATAAAAGTAGACTGCCCGGACCCTCAACGGCACCCCCCAAGGCAAAGAAGAGAAATCAGAAGACTGAACACGCCCCGTGTCCAGCGAACACGGGGCCGTGCCCAAAAGGCAGCAGAAAAGACAAACTAGTAGAAGCTTCCATTGCCCACCACGGGGCCGTGTCCAGCGGGCACGGGGGCGTGGTGAAAGTACAGCAGGCGCATTAATTGTAATTGCGAATTACAATTAATAAAGAGAGAGAGTGTCAGACGGGCACGGGGGCGTGTCCAGCGGACAGGGGGCCGTGCCCAGCCTTCTGTTCAGCCTATAAATAGGGGTGCTTGGTTTCATTCCATCTCATCCCTTGGCACACCACCTCTCTCACACTTCATCCACCACTCACCACCACCATAACACCATCATCCACCACCATCATCCATTGTCAATCATAGAGTGTGTGAGTCGTCTCGGGATCCAAGATTGATCGTAAGAGTTCTTGACAATCAAGGCCATGTTAGCCTAAGTCTCTTACATCACTTGGTGAAGACAAGTGTTTAGTATAATACTTTTTATTTTTATTCTTTTGCACTTTTTATTTGGTTTTGTATTAATGACTTTAATAACTAGTTACTTATGTTGAAGGTGATCTTTCCTTATCGTTTGTCCGTGGTGTCTTGGCATTATTTTACTGTCTATATAAATAAAAGATTTTCACCATTCATATCTCCACGGTCTATATGGAGGTATGTTGGCTACCTGGTCGGGGGTTAAGGGAACGGTTTGGTAAGGGTCTTGCCCTTGTTCAGCGTTTAGAGGTCCTGCTTGGGACCTGGGTCAATTTTAGTCGGATCTCCTTCAATGCCCATAGGTATTGGATGGCGGGGATCCAAACTCTTTGACCCCCTCATAAGTTAACTACTATGAATACTATAACCCGGCTATTTAGGACTGTATCCTTGCTGACTCAGACTACTTAGCCGAGGGTAACGTCACCGCCGAAAGCGGGGCCTACCACAATTTGCATTAATAACTTAATTCATTATCTTTCAATAATCCGACCCTTTAGGATTGTATCCTTGCTGACTCAAACTACTGGGTTGAGGGTAACGTCGCCTTCAAAAGAGGGGCCTACTACAATAACTAAGATAATCTCTTAAACAAGTGCAAAAGTGCGAAAATAATCAAAGGTTATACTAACACACGTGTCGGATCCAAGTGATTCATCTTGTCTATCTGTTTTTATTTTATTTTACTTTTCAGCATTTAGTTAGTTTTTATTTTTCTTAGTTTAAAACATTTTTCTCACTTTTTGATTTGATCAGACGTTGAGGATAAACTGGTATTAAAAGCTCTTGTGTCCTTGGACGACCTCGGTATCTTACCAACACTATACTACGTCCACGATGGGTGCACTTGCCCATATGTGTGTTTAGTGTTAGTAAATATCGTGTTTTATAAATTTAAAACTTGGCTAAAAGTGTAAAAAGGGGCTTAAATATTAATCTAAATTATAACACACTTCACGCACAACACGGGTTTCGCATTTTTAACACATTATGAACAAGCTTCTAAAGCGTGATTCCTACTAATTCTTCACATAACTTATTAAAAATGAATCAAGTTCATAACAATATTTCATCATAGCTATGAACATATGGTTGTGACATCGATTATTCATAACAAGATCATCAACAACAACCAAATTAACATGTAGAAATCTCAAAGTTTCTAGCCATTCCTTGACATGCAAGTGGGTTTTGCCTAATTTATGTTCATATTCAAAATTTAACATATTTTGATGTCTACACAGCCATAGCAACCATCATTCATACTAGATTTTGCATTACATTCACGAATTACACTAAACCCTCTAAATCAAACGTCACCAAATTGAAAAATTCGACTTACTTGATGTTAGAATTACTTAAGAGATCATCATCTTTGGTTCATGCATTCGATTTCGTGCCTGATCTCATCATCAACTCTTGAATTTCTTGTGAAGGGTTGAAGGAGTAGGGTTCCTTCTTCCTGTTCTCTGGTTCGCGACCCACACACCCACAAAATACTGGGTTTTAATTTTTTTATCATTCTTAATATCATATTTTACATATTCAACCCCTCAAGTAGCGTATGTTGTGATTCTTGCATATTTACTAGCTTTTTAAACTTTCTTCATTTATTTACAACTTAACTATGATGGGATTTTAACATGTTTATCAAAGCAATTTCATCCATATGAAATAAAAACGCAGCGGAAATAATATTTAAAACATGTTACTTTTATGATGTAAACTTCGTTTATAAGTAAAATCCCAAAACCCGGATCCATATATGAAGATGCATACTATCATACACAACCATAGGGTGTTTAGAAAAACTACCTTCTTGGAGTAATAGGATGATGAAAAGGATGATGCTTCTTGAAACGGTTGTCCTCAAGAGTAGAAGACCTCAAGCTTGTATACCCCAAGCTTCCAACAAACACCACGAAATAGCTAGGATTTAACACTTGAAACGAAACCGAAAGAGCTCCTTGGAACCCTTCTATGGCCGAAAATTTTGAGAGAAAATGTGCAAGTCTTCTTCACAACCCTCTCCATTTTTTTTGCCATAAAAATGTTTATATAGTCATGAGAGATGTGCACCTCTTTTTCACCCAATCAAATCCTCTCTTACACATGCAAGTGCATGAGAGTTCATTGGACCAAAGTTTTCTTGGTTAGGCCACCCAATCAAATCTTCTCTAACTTATGACAATTGCATGTCATCCCATTGGACAAAACCATTTTGTGAGTTCCCATGGGGAAGGTGGCGGCCTAGCTTTTATTTTAAAAAAAATCAAATTCTTTTATAAAATATAAGTCTTGTATGTATTTTATAACATTTATAAAATATAACATATCATATTACAAGACTTTATGCAACATCTCATGATCTTTTATAATGTTATTTAACCAATTAAATAACAAGATAAAATATTTTATCAAAATAAATTATCCATATAATTTATTAATTTCTCAAGTGTAATTATTTAGAAAAACCAATTTCTAAATATTGTAAGTGTTAATATTTATTTGTTTAATCATATCACAAATAAATAATCTAAGTGTTTGTCTAGCTTGTTATTGGGTATGACTCGACTTGGATCATAACGTACTAGCCACATCAATTTAATATGTGTCTTGGGCATACAGAGTCCAACAATCTCCCACTTGCACAAGATACATAGAAGATTGATGCAAGCAGTAAATGACGCCTAACTACGGTTTACTACCCCCAATACGTATGACTATATTTGCCATTCAATAACATCATCCCTTTCAAGTCCCTTACTTGAACATGATTTAGGTGAATTTATCATTTATCCTTTCGTTACAGATGTCATGTTAAATCCAGAGACATAGAGTGATCACTCTCTGTTGATTTAACTTTATCAGGCCTTAGACATCTTACTCTCAACGAATAAGAGGAACAAATCCCTTCTTGACTACATACGTCTCTCACAACCACCTTGTACCACACCTGAGCTCAGCCTTATGTACTGTCATATTACTGACAGCGAAGAAATAAGTCAAGGCATAATATTTGGTGAATATCAAGACCCAATATGTATCTCAGGTCAGAGGATACTATGATATTCGCCTTAACTCAAAATTTACTTATGATCAATCACAAATGATTCCATGCAGTAATATTTGAGAGCGAGTCAGTCCAATATTTGTATCCCACAAATATCTATGAAATTTGGCAGCAACACTTTGCTCTATATTCATTCTAAATGAATATCCACCAATCCAAGTTCATAATAGTCTTACATTCATAATTGTTCCCACAATTATGATTGACTACGGACATTTAGAATAATTAAGTTATTCACGGATTTAAACATGCTAATATGAAACGTAACTCAAAATACCATAAATGAGTTAAAATAACAATTGTTTCAATATCCAAATACAAAATTTGATCAAATCCAATCACTAGAATATCGAAGTCCTAAGGAACATGTGTGACCCTCATGTTTTCCTCTGTCAAGGAGCTTCGTGAGTGGATCCGCAATGTTTTGATCGGTGTGAACTTGGCGGATACATATCTTTCCTTTTTCAACTTCATCCCTTATGTAGTTGAATCTCCGCTCGATATGTCTAGTCTTTTGGTGCGCACGAGGTTCCTTGATTTGAGCAATCGCACCCTCGTTATCACAAAAGATCTCTAGGGGATCTTGAATGGTAGGGACCACCCCTAGGTCGGCTATAAATTTCTTCAGCCATGCAGCTTCCTGGGCTGCCAATGAAGCGGCGATGTATTCTGATTCTGTAGTGGACAATGCTACCACGTCTTGTTTTGAGCTCTTCCAGGAGACTGCTCCTCCATTTAAAATGAAGACATACCCCGATTGCGATCGAGAATCACTTCGATCGGTTTGAAAACTCGCGTCCGTGTAACCCTTTACAACGAGTTCCTCCTCACCAGATCCATATATTAAGAACATATCCTTAGTCCTCCTAAGATATTTCAATATGCTTTTAACAGCCATCCAATGACTGCTACCTGGATTTTGTTGGTACCTACTTGTCATGCTCAAGGCGCATGAGACGTCCGGTCTGGTGCATATCATTGCATACATGATGGATCCTATAGCTGACGCATACGGGATTCTTTTCATTTTCTCCTGCTCATCCTTTGAACTTGGACATTGAGATGTATTCAAAATTGTCCCCTTTTGAATAGGTACAAAACCTCTCTTAGAGTTCTCCATTTGGAACCTATTCAAGACTTTATCAATGTATGCACTTTGGTTTAAACCTATCAAGCGCCTTGATCTATCCCTATAGACCTTTATTCCCAGAATGTAGGCTACTTCACCAAGATCCTTAATGGAAAAACAACTTCCAAGCCAAGCTTTTACACCTTCCATGGTTGGAATGTCATTCCCAAATAGTAGAATGTCATCGACATACAGTACTAAGAAAGTGATGATGCTCCCACTAGCCTTCTTATACACACAAGCTTCATCGCCGTTCTTGATGAATCCAAAATTCTTAATTTCTTTATCAAAACGGTGATTCCAACTTCTAGATGCTTGTTTCAATCCATAGATTGATTTCTTTAACTTGCATACTTTGTCAGGATGTTTTGGATCGACAAAACCTTCAGGCTGAACCATATAGACATCTTCATCAAGATATCCATTGAGAAATGCCGTTTTGACATCCAATTGCCAAATCTCATAGTCATAATATGCGGCTATGGCAAATAATATCCTGATTGACTTTAGCATTGCCACAGGCGAGAAGGTCTCATCATAATCAATCCCTTGAGTTTGAGTGAAACCTTTTGCTACAAGTCTTGCTTTGTAAGTATCCAAGTTACCATGCATATCAGTTTTCTTCTTGAAAACCCACTTACTTCCAACTACTTTAGAGTTAAGTGGTGGCACAACCAATTCCCAAACTTGGTTGTCATACATGGATTGCATCTCTATGTTCATGGCTTCGAGCCATTTGTCGCAATCGGATTTTGACATTGCATCACGGTATGTGGTTGGTTCATCTGAATCTACCACGTAGCATCCATCCATGAAAAATCCATATCTTTCAGGTGGATTGCTAATTCTACCAGATCTGCGAACATTTTGTGTATTTCGATCAACCTCTTGATCGTTTTCAACAACCTCTTGTTGAGTGCTAGTATCAACCAAACGTGTATCGTCTTGTGGTTCTTGATCCTCCTCAAGTTCCACTGTTCTATCGCTGGTTCCTTCCATAAGGAACTTAGCTTCTAAGAACTTACCCTTTCGAGCAACAAATACCTTTTGCTCAGTTTGGTCGTAGAAATAGTATCCTATATCATCTTTAGGATAACCTACAAAGATACACTTAGTAGATCGGACTTCCAGTTTATTTGGAGTGTATTGCTTAACATAAGCTTCACAACCCCAAACCCTTAAGAATGATAATGATGGAGGGTTTCCATGCCATATTTCAAAAGGTGTCTTTTCCACTTTCTTGGTTGGGGCCATATTTAATATACGGACTGCGGAGAGCAAAGCGTAACCCCAAAATGATAGAGGCAATGTGCTTCTAGCCATCATAGATCGAACCATATCTAATAGAGTTCGATTTCTCCTTTCGGACACACCATTGTGTTGTGGTGTTCCAGGTGGAGTAAGTTGTGAGATAATCCCACAACTTCTAAGATGATCTTGAAAGGCACCACTAAGGTATTCACCTCCTCTATCGGTGCGAAGGACTTTGATTGTTTTCTTGAGTTGATTTTCTACTTCACTTTTGAAGTCTTTGAACATTTCAAATGCTTCATCCTTGTGTTTTAGTAAATACACATAACCATAACGACTATAGTCGTCGGTAAAGGTAATGAAGTATCTTTCACCATTCCTAGTCATCGGCTTAAAAGGACCACATACATCTGAATGTATGATACCTAATAAGTCCTTAGCCCTTTCAAATGTTCCACTAAAGGGCGTCTTGGTCATTTTGCCTTGTAAACAAGACTCGCATACATCAAATGAATTATCTTCATTTGTATTTAAAAGACCATTTTTCTGAAGTGTATGCATGCGATTCTTGCTTATATGTCCAAGGCGACAATGCCAAAGGTAGGAATCACTCAAATCCATTTTGAGTTTCTTGTTGGTTACTTGGTACATTGAGCTATCATATGATGCGTTATCATGATCTAATTCATAAATACCATTTAAAGACATAGCTTTAAAATAAAACACATCATTCTTAGAAACATAGATGTCATAGTTAACAAATTCGAAATTGAAACCAGATTGTTTTAAAAGGGAAACTGAAATTATGTTCCTAGTCAAACTAGGAGTATACAAAACATTCTTCAAAATAACTTCCAAACCACTTGGAAGTTCTAAAACATAGTCTCCTTGAGCCTCGACTTCAACTTTTGCTCCGTTGCCCATAAAGAGACTAGTGTCCCCCTTCTTGTAATGTTTATTTCTTTTGAACCCCTGCAACGAATTGCAAATATGAGTTCCACATCCGGTATCTAGTACCCATGTGTTAGAAGAAATAACATTAAGCTCAACATGTATCATAAAGATAGTACCTGAGGTTTGCCCCGCATCCCTCTTGTTTTTCAACTCTTTGAGATAGGTCGGACAATTTCTCTTCCAATGTCCTATCTCACCACATTCAAAACATGGGTCATTCGTAGCAACCTTTTGCTTCTTTTCTTTTGGTTTGGCGGGTTCTGCTTTAGCTTTTCCTTTTCCCTTTCCCTTGACGTGTCCCTTTCTTTTAGCATAGGTTGCTTTAGAGTCGGGGTGGGGCCTTTTCTTGTTTCCTCCTTCATTGATCGCAAGGACGGGTAAAGCCTTTTTGCCCATACTTGCTTCGGCCGTTTTGAGCATTGCATGAAGCTCACCAATGCTCTTGTCCCATCCATTCATGTTGTAATTCATAACAAAACTCTCAAATTTCTTTGTTAAAGAGTTGAGGATCAAATCCGTAGCCAACTCTTTGGAGACGGGACAATTTAGCCGTTCGAGGCGATCAATGTGGCTTTTCATCTTGAGAACATAAGATGATACCGATTGGGTTTCCTCCATTCGACATGCATGGAGCGCCCGAACAGTTTCGAAGCGTTCTACCCTTGCTTGTTGTAGGAACATTTCCTTTAACTGGGTTATCATGTCATATGCCCCGTGGTGTTCAAAATCCTTTTGAATTTCGGGAATCATAGTTCCCAACATGAGGCATGAGGCTTGCATGGAGTCCTCGGTATACTTAACCCAATCGTTGTAGGCTTCCACATCTTCCACGTTAGGTTCATCGGGAATAGGATCGTCCAACACATAGGATATCTTCTCTTGTTTGAGAACGATTCTCAAGTTTCGAAACCAATCCATGAAGTTGTTATGGTTGAGACGATCCTTTTCAAGGATGGTTCTTAGTGATAGGTTTCGGACGGTTTGGGTAATCGGGTTTGCATTGTTAGCGGCCATCTACAAAATTTAACAAGTTCAATTTTAGTATTTTCGATATTATTATATTTTAATCATTAATACCCTTTTGTGTCTTAAAGACAATTAACAATTAAAATCTAGAATCCAACGTTACATTTAAATATTGGTTAGGTGACCTTTATCCCTCTATTTAAATTAACAAGGTAGTCAACGTTTGACAATTGCAACTCTTTGCAATTTCTAGCCATATGGGATCGGTTAAATATCTTTATATTTAGTTGGCATGTTTAATCCCATCAACACCTTTGTTCCCCATGCTTTGGTGACCCTAAGTTCATGGTTTCCAAATCAAGTCGTCCAACTTACACACACGTGTGAGTTTATACACATAAGTGGTTAGGTGACCTTTATCCCACAAACATGGTAAACCCACCTCGAACATACAAGTTCCCTCAAATGTGGTTAGGTGACCTTTATCCCACAATAAGAGTTCCCAAGTATTTCGAGTGTTGTATAAAAGGATGGTGTTTGACTTGTTTTATAAAAGGGTTTTCAATATTTCAAAATTCTAGTTAGAAAATATTATGTACCATACATTTGCATGCATTCAAATTAATGGTACTTTGGTGAAAACTAATTTTCAAGGTTCTTTTTAATAAAACCCATTTTATTATAAAAAATCATTAATTTTTTAATAAAACCTTTTATTAACCATTTTAATGATTTTGTTAAGAACCAACTTTACGCTTGTTGTTGATTATTAGTTTGTTAAGTCATGCATATCGACATATCATCTAAACAACAAAATAAGCAACCAAACAAGCACATCATTCATAATAATAGGTGCATAACCATAGCCAACTATTTTGACAACACTTGTTAGCCGAAACAAGTGTGCCAAAAGGTCCTTCCTAAGGGGTGAAAAATGACACAAGCGATGTGTCGTTGAACTCCCACTTGATCCCGCATCCAAATGCTTCAAGTCTCCTTCTTGTGTTGTGATTTCTCCACCTTATTTGGGCTTCCAAAAGTCTTTTATATTCAGCTCCAAACTCCTTTGGACTCCAAAAAAATGAGTTTTGGTTATCGGGTTAAAATCCCGTTGAGAACGATGAAGTTCTTTGGACCAAATATTATGGTCCAAACCAAAAGCTCATTTTTGTGTGCATCTTCTTTTACAAAATATATCCTAATACATTTTTCTAGTAAAATAAAATGCACCTAATCTATTTATTTTACATACCAAATGAAAATAAATAAATTACATATCTTCTAGTGGAAGAACAAAATAATAATTATTACAACCCATTGAAATAATAAAAAAACAACACAATCATTCAACACAAGGTTATGGCTAGGTCATATGCACCAAAATATATATCCAAATATATATTTATTAATTTCAAGAAGCATAAAAAAATGGTTCCCTTTTATATACATTTTCGGCTATTTTCACAAAACCGAAAAGGTAAGTTTTGTCCAAACAAACAAATCATCCATATGAAATAAATTTTTCAAGATTTTCTTATGCATGTAAGAAAATAATCTTGAAAAACAAAAGGGTTAACCATGTTAAAATTTTCGGCCATAGGGTTTTATTCAAACCCGAAACCCGAAATTTTTAATCTATTGAAGTATGCACTCACATAAGCGGCTCTAGATGCCATTGATGGGATTTTAACATGTTTATCAAAGCAATTTCATCCATATGAAATAAAAACGCAGCGGAAATAATATTTAAAACATGTTACTTTTATGATGTAAACTTCGTTTATAAGTAAAATCCCAAAACCCGGATCCATATATGAAGATGCATACTATCATACACAACCATAGGGTGTTTAGAAAAACTACCTTCTTGGAGTAATAGGATGATGAAAAGGATGATGCTTCTTGAAACGGTTGTCCTCAAGAGTAGAAGACCTCAAGCTTGTATACCCCAAGCTTCCAACAAACACCACGAAATAGCTAGGATTTAACACTTGAAACGAAACCGAAAGAGCTCCTTGGAACCCTTCTATGGCCGAAAATTTTGAGAGA